>NW_017143771.1:31820-38329 GCF_001652005.2 Ceratina calcarata
ATCTCCGGTCTTACTGATAAGATTTATTGAACGCAAGGAAATAGAATGAAGTGCTTAAGAATATGAATTTGATCAAAAAGTATTGATACTCTCGAAAAGCGGATGCTGCGCTGGTTCGGCCTCGTCCGCGACACGCGTACATGCAAACAGACGTGGTTGCGCGGGTGGACAAAGGGTCGGTCGCGGTACACAGTGGGACGAGTGGTCGGGGCGCAGTCACTGTGAAATTAACGAATTTTTCACGTTAGGCACATTAACCGGCGCGGTGGTACCAGCCAGCAGAAGCGTCGAACCGTTTATGACAATAATGCGACCGAATGACACCCGACACGACCGAATGGATTAAAAACGAAACTGGGATAGGAAAAAATAAATAAATAAAAGTAAGTTCACGGGTGACGGAATTTCAATGCGGCGTTGCAACTCTCTGCACCGCGTAATTGTAAAAACCGCACTGTAATTGCTGACTCGTGATGAAATTCGTCAAACGTCACGGGTAGAAAATTGGCTGATTGCCCTGGGTTTCAGTTTATCAATAAATTGACGATTGTTTAATTCATGCATCCGTTCGACGTAATTCACATAATGTGCACTGAATTGCTTGCTATTACATGTGGCTAGAATGCATGACTTGTGGGCTTGCATAGTTCACGCTGCAAGGGAAGCCGATGAATTTGTATTCGATTTATTTTTAAATTAATAATGATATTCCTACTTCCATCGTTTCTGTTTAGTTTATAATCTACAAGATTTTATACATTCATGTTACTGTACAAACATATTAATCATTTTCTAGTATGATTATATAAATGCATTTACAGAAACAGGAGAATCAGTAGTATAAGAGATTTTTAGTCAGACAGTAGCACCTACCTTACAGAGACGTAGAACAGTTTTCATGCCTGACAAAAAAAACATTTTTATTTACAACTTATACAAGAATATCTTAAAATTCATAAATCCTTACATTTAATATAAAAATATTCAAAGCATATTTAATGACGAGCAACATCGTCGTTAGAATCTACAGTTTTATTGGAGGGAGTTAAGCTGCTAAATAATCGCATAAATCGTGAGGAGCACAATAGGCTGTTGAAACTCGTTCTGCATTGATTTAAACCGGGAATAGAAGTCCGTTAAGCTAGTAACGTCGGCAGAGGTTGATCTACGCCGGGCGATAGGCGCGTTCGATAGGAAAAGTCGCTGCGTTTCGTGTTCGGAGAGCAATCCAATTAAGCAAATACTTCCGAAACGTATAATCGGCGTTCACCTCGAAATTAACCCCCGCCCCGTTGGACGCGGGGCCGGGGGTGGCGTTCGAAAGTCGACGATCTCGAAAAGTCGACGATCTCAAAGAGTCGAGTATCGCGAGAGGGTGGAGGCTGGAGGGTTGGCAGTAGAATTTCCGGCTTCCTGCACCTACGACCGTTGGGCAGGGCTAATAGGATTCGCGAAATTAATTACCTGCATTTGCATAAGCCCCCGTAAACGTTTTTCTTTTCTACCTCTCCCTCTCTCTCTCTCTCTCTCTCTCTCTCTCTCTCTCTCTCTCTCTCTCTCTCTCCGGCTCCAGCGAGGAGCCGAGAGGCGTACGAATAATTTTCACGTAGAAATTCGTGATTACGTTAACGATATCCGCCTCTCTGTTGCTTCCGGATCCCTCGCTCGCGTATCGTCTCCTTCTCACCCGAATCGATCCGCTCCTCTCCACCCGTCTCCCGCATTTTTGTTCCATTCCGACTGCGTTACGTCGTTGCGTTGCGTTTACGTCGTCAAGAACGACGCTGTCTCCCATCGCTGTCGTCCTAGTCGTCGGCTATGGGCGCAGCGCGCGGCTAACGAGATTTGTCGTCCAGGATAATTAGATTATCCGAGGCTACGGGGGAATTCGCGTAGACACGCACGGACAGGGAAACGAAGCATCCATACCGCAGGAACGACGAGCAGAGTAACGAGCAAGCATATGTTTGATAATTCGCCGAAAATAAAATGAGAATCCATAGCCGTCAGCGACTTTTACTTCAGCGCGATGCGTTAATGAATATCTGACCAAGAACTTGATTAAAAACACCACTAAACTGTGAAAATTTACCTTTTTTATGTTATCTACCCTTTTACTATCATATTCTATAGAAACAAGTTATACTGACAAGCTATAATGACAATTATATTAACAAATTATAATGTAATATTGCTGCTTAAAAAACTTCGATAATTCATACATTCTTTAAAATAAGTATTAATATAATGAACGGTAATTTAAAACATTCATAATCATACTTAAGGTACAATGTAATTCAATAGAGTAATCATAATTGAATTCGATGAAAATGAAATTCGTTTTCAACGGCATTGCACAATCATCAACTTTCAGATTCACCTTCGGTTTTTATCACTCTCTTTTCGCTATAATGATCAATCACGGTATGTGTAACGCAGCTTGCTACCAATTATGTCATACTTTCACTGGCGTGCGCTCGTGCAATCAGTGCGATCGCGGATTTAATCACGGCGGGTATGTGAAAGCAACCGGTAAGAAGTAAGTGCATAATACGTACCTACTTCGAGACCTGGCCGACTTCTTGTGTTTATCAGATGTTTTCTGGTCCAGGTGGTCGCATAAAATCTCGTTCGGTAAGTAATAACAGACCGCCTCAATTGAATACCATTTCAGCAATCTGTGATACAGTCCCGTGCAGAAGTTGTTATAGTCAACAAAAACTATCATATTAATTGTATATTAATTAGTTTTAAGAATTAATTATACTGTCATCAATTTTAATTTATCAAAATGTAAGAGCAAATTCATTGAGTATAGAAAGTTGACTGCAAAAGTTGGGAATGAGAAATTATATTCTTGTCACAAGTGTGTTCACTTTAGTTTGAGTTTATTATTAGTAAATATTTTATTTCGTTAAGTGCCGGATGAGTTGTGAGGGGGAGTATACTATATTCTTATTACAGATCTCCAAGTTTTCAACCAGGCGATGGTTATGTTTTACATAATTGTCAGGCGTCGTGGGCATAATCGGACGGAGTTTCGCGTGGAATCATTTTCAAACAGCATTCTATGGAGATGCGACGGTTTTAGTCGGACGTAAAAGGAAATCATCCCGTTGCGTGGGAGGGTTAGACTGCTTATTGTGCGCGACGTCTCCACCTTTTTCCTGTAGCCATTACAGGAAGAAGGGAATATTACTAAAAAAAGGAGCCGAGCAGCGAAGAGGAAGAGTCAAAACGTAATTGAGGCCTCCAGCGTTGACGATATTATCCGCCATCCGTGTTAATAAAATAAAAGTATTAGCATCAAGCTCTGGCGAATACGTTTCGGACAATTTTTATTCGCAGCAAATAACTACGATAAAATTTCTTGCAATTCTTAAATGAATTGGAAATATGATAAATGATAACCATATTTCATCTCATTACAAAATGTTTAATTATGGAATATAAAGGATATATGAAAATTGATTCACCGTAGCCTGTTTCCTGTAAAGATGAAATATCTTGAATTAACACATTGAGAGTGCGATGATTAAAGATTACTTATTATTGAGAGTGTTAAATTATATTCAATATTAATTCCTGCGTGGGAGTATGATTTATCACAGAGCATATTGTATGTGCATACCCTCGTAATTACGAGTGCAAACCTGTCTATAATTAATATAACCTCTGAAATTTAGTTTAATATCTCCTGAATACACAATCGCGTGCAAACGAAATAAATTGATTCAACGTTGCCTTCGATTGGAGATATTGAAATTAATTATTTCTTATTACGAGTTTACCGATCATTTCAAATCCGTTCACCAAACTATGCTAGACGAGATCGTTGTGTAAAACGCATGGAAATTATGAAGAATTAAAAAATGTAAAGAAATTTCATTTGTAACATATTACTATAAATCTTGAATATTTTCATAATGAAATAAAGCAATCAGGATATGTGATTTGAATTTGTTGATTAACAAAGACCAGTGGAAGTGATAAAATCTTATTGTATTGGATCTCTCGCATCTCGGATCAGGGAACGGGTACGAAAAAGGGAAAAGTAGTAACGAAACGAGCGAAGAAGATGACAGAAAGACATCGAGGGCCGGACCGGAATCGATAGGTACAATGCCTCTAATGTCCGCCGTGTGGAAACAGGAGGGTCCGGCCTCTCCTTTCATCCTCACGAGCCGACACCATCCACAGAGAGAGCGAGAGGGATTGGAAGTCGATTGAATGGCGTCGCTCGACGGTGGCAGCAATAGATACACATCAATTGTACCTGTGAACTTGAATTCGGCGACACAATGGATCCAATGAAACGCATCATTATTGTCCAATTCCCACTCCCCCCTGTCCTTTCTCTCCATCATCGGCTCGGTTGTCCGTCCACTCTGACGAACTCGAAAACGCGATTCCCCAAAACGAAGGTCCGAGCTAGTATTGATTCTTCTCCATGGTCGGTACAAGGATTTTTTGAAAAATAATACGACAGTCAAATTGTCATATTATGACACACGTCAGTGGAGAGTCAAAAAGACGCGGTCGAATGAAACGCATAATAACGATTATTTTAAATCAAACTAGATTCGTGATATCGATGACTCATTAACACGTTCCGTGCCACGTGTACCACCGGTGGTACACGGTAAACTTGATCGTCAGGCCACGTGTACCACCGGTGGTACACGCAGTCATATTTATTTAATGCGCTGAAAACATATATTTTAATACAAATATAATTCTGTAAACTATATTTCTACCTAAAAAATGAAGCATTATACAAGATGCAGTAAAGAACAAAACACATAAGTTTATTTAATTGTTATGTATACAATAATTAATAATTACATTTAATAATATATCGATCTTTAGTCAAAATATCAAATGGCCTGAACGACAAGTCAGGCAAAAATGGCTTGGCACGGAACGTGTTAATCAAGAACTATGAACATTATTGTAAATAATTATAAAATAGGTCTGACAATGAATGCTGAGTAAATGGGCTAATTAAAAGCGATCTGGGCTGTTCTGTACCGGAACGGATTTCGGATTAGCCGCAACGTGTGCCAGTATAATCGATGGAAAAAGTTCGGAACGGGAACTGTCGCGCGATAACCGATTTCCAGGCCTCCAGGGACGTACTTACGTCCAGCCCGGAAGAACGATGTCGAATTGACGCGACGCGGGAATCGATAACGTCGATACGAAACGTGTTTATCATGTTTTACACAGGCGAGCGGGTACATCCGATTTTCGCTGCTACCGATTACCACCGTCTCTGTAATGTCGTGTTAATTGCTCCCGATCAATCGCCGATAACGCACCCGTCAATAAATCGATGACGTTGGCCGGTTGCATGCGCTGGTTGGCAAAAATTTCGCTCCACGCAATTTTTCATCGATTCTGCAGGTCTTTGGACGGAGATCGTCTCATTCAAATCTAATTTCGTTACCTGCTTGTATCAGTAAATTAGTAAATGATAGAATATTTCAGAAATTAGGACACAAGCAACATGTTCTTTCTTATTTTGTATCTGATCCACAAAACGAGTTTAAATCAGTATTGCATATTTGTGCATCATTGTTGTATTTGAAGGAACAGAATCGTCAAGTCAATAGCTGACTCGTCGGGAGACTGCAAGCAAGTTAATTTCGATGATTGATAACAAGAAGGAGGAAGAGAGAGAGAGAGAGAGAGAGAGTAGTTAAATCATTACGCGGCTCGCGTGATAAGAGAGCAAACGAGGAGGATGGGGAAGGACACAATACGAAGGAGGAAGAGGCAAAGGAGGATAAGGACCATGGAGGTACTCTCGATGAGGGATCCCGTGCCGTGGGGCACAAAGAGAAAGAGGGAAACGGGAGGCACAGGGCGGAGAAGAGAAGAGGGTCGCAGAGCAGTGAATGCTCGCTGCACCGGCCTTCCTCTACCGGTCCCGCAGTCGAGTAGTTCCCTTTAGTTTATTTTTCCATGCGTAATGAACTCCTCCCCCCGAACCATTCGTCGTTGCATCGATAGGGCCGACCACCCTGCTCCCTGCTCCCCACAGACTAAACCCTGTTTCGAAATTCTATGCTGTTTCACGTCCGGCCGATTCCCTTCCTCACCCCCTCCCGCCCCGCCGCCGCCGCGCCGCCTTTCGTACCTTTTGATGCCACAGCAACAACCTCGCGGATATTTTTCCTCCAAGTTCCGCAAAACTTTGTTGCAACGCGAAAACGTAACCGGGGAACCAACCCGGCGAAACATTAAGCAGTTTAAGCGTTTCGATGAGGCAAAGTTTCCTGGTTTAACAATGGCCAGAGTTTGTCGAGTCTGGCCAGATTAACCGGTCGCTCTTTTTGGTACATCTGTTAATTCCTTGCATGCAATTAGAAACATTTTACCAGAAGATGTCTTCAAATAGATCAAAATGCACTTTTAAAATCGATGTACATAAAATAGAAGAACGCCGATCTTTTATGTTAAAATTAAAGCCGATCAAATTCCTGTATGAAGTCCTTCGTTAAGGA
>NW_017143771.1:39210-63866 GCF_001652005.2 Ceratina calcarata
GCATTATTCTTCCGACGTCTGATTTCTTTTTAATTATAGAAAATGCGTTTTTCTAAGGTACATAAACTTTTGGGATTGACTGTATAGCCCATACATCCTTAATTTAGACGTTTGGTTCGCTCCAGTTTTGAGCGGAATTATTAGAACTTCGCACGATATAAATAATGCTTTCTTTTTCACGGCGCGGTGAATTCCCCGGCAGGAGCAAAAGGTAGCCGGACCCACACCCTCGCGCGTTGGAATCCCCGAGAGGGCCGCTCGTAGCCGCGAATCCGAAGCTCGGTTTATCGCGTATAATAACGAACGTCACTGCATTTAAAATCCGGGCGTTACAGCCGCGGCGGCAGGTAAGCGATGGCGCCGTCGGCTATATTGCGTAATCTGTAATTTTATGCAGGCCTCCTGTCCTCCGGAACGCGGAGAGGCTGGAAAGAAAAGTAGAGATTTTCGTGGTCGCCCGTAATTGCTCCGGCGAAAATAGCGCGATAATAACCGAGACGCTCGGGCAGACGCGGGAGGCGGGATACGAGCGAGCCGCTCTTGTATTTAACTACTTACTCCGCGAGGAATCTTTCTAATAAAATTAATATCCTCCGGCGGTCGAAATGCTTTTTATGAACGTACAGGTCTGTGCGTCTGAGTGAGTAAAAGCTATCCGATGACTGGCTGAGTGTTTTATGATATCGTTTATAACAGAAGTAAGACAGAGATTTAAATCTTTCTTCAATTATCTAATTTTCGTCAAAATTCAGAACAGATTATACGTTCTTCTTTGAACAGATTATCTTCCAGTTTTTATCAAGTCCTTGAATACAGGGTGTAAGCATAATTTTACAGAATATAGATTCGAAATCTCTGGAATCTAGATCGTAATTAAAATTGCTCGCACGTTATCAAATATGTTAGATGATCACTATTATTAGATCACGCTCGTAGATAAAAGGTGAATCGGATCAAACGTAAAGCAATGGTAAATTAGCTATTTGCCGGCTTATTGCTAGGGAGACAGGGGGTTGTTTCAGATTGACCAGGATAGCCAACGTTGCCGGCGCGGTATGTATTTGTATGTACATGTAGGGTATGTATGTACATAAACCGTGATAGCATGCAGAGGGATAGGGAGCGAGCGGACTCACGGGCGTAGGTGAAACGCCGGGGTGGGGGAAGGAAGGCAACAAGATACCAGTCCGTATAATCTGTAGATCTGACCGCGCGTGTTCTGCCCACGAATCCCGTGGGTGGCGACCGCCTCGGGGGTCTGATTTACAGGTGTAACCGGCAATAACGATTCACGGGACGATCGAACGAAAAAGGAGCAAGCAGAGATCGATTCGAACAAACAGAAGGATATCCTTAGTTCCTTTTGCATTCTCATATCGTCCCTGCTAAAGAAAATACTCTAAACAATTCCAAATGAACGTCACATTTTATATAAATTACCTAAATACAATTTTTTGTTAACAATAATTACAAACTTAAACAATTTCAGACCAAGGCTCTACTTAGTTTTTATATAATTATATAATTTATATTGCATCTTCAAAAAATATAATATGCCTAATGATTTTATTTCGTAAATTGACATTAAAAATGTTTTGCATTCTGTTCTGGCGACGGTCAATTTCCGATGTATCCATGGAACAGAAGACTGACGAAATAATTGTTTAATTAAATTGCACAGGTTGTTAGGATCGAAGTCTTTCGGGCGGGAATAATGGTATCATTGTGAACTCGCTCACGGTCGGAAATCTCGCGACGATTGGATTGACGGACGCAAATCCCAGCGGCGGCGGCGTGGCGCGTTCGCGACAAGTATTACGTGATTTCACGATGTACGATCCCATTACTATGCAAGATCGAAGATGCGTCTAATCGATAATCACCGGTCACGTCCACCTGATGAAAGCACCGGAGCGCGATCGGTTGAAACGTACGTGACCAATTTCACGCAGATACGTGTACGCCGTGGTAGGTATAACGGCCCAGGCCGTAAATCAAGACACAGTTTACCACCCTCCGGTCTCGCTGGATCCCAACTATTTTCCTTGACCGTGTAACCGCCACCGTCCAGCGTATGGCGACGAGGAGCTCGCCCAAGAGTTTATCCGACAACTGAGTCATAATTTTGATAAAAGTACGAGGCTGCTTGCCATATACTTTGCCCCGAGTTTCGACGACGTAACCCGGCTCCCGTTCGATTAATGCTCCTCGATTTACCCGCTCGAACGGCGGCTACGAAATTGGCTTAAATTCTAGCTCCAATTATGCGCCACTTTAATTACTGTTTTATAAAGGAACCCATGATGGAATTAAACTGAATCGCATTTCGTGCATGATACAAAAATTAAAATCGATTCGTAAATACCAAAAATTTTATACAAATGTATAGGATGTAATCAAACACCGTTTGCAATAATTAATTGTTATTTGATTTCATCGTACTTTCGATGAAATTTTCTGAACAGTAATACATAGTTCAATAATTCATAATTTTTTTCATATTCTCGTGATGAACAAAATTCTGTACAGATATGCATTAAATTATCAGACGTTATTGAGGTGTAAAATTATTACCACTCAGCTCATAAAAATTTTAACTGAATTCGAATAAAAAAATCTGAAATGATCGAGGTCCTTTAAGTAATTCCACTCGTTTATTTGATACTCGGTATGTTTGTTGCAATTTAAACGTATTCCCTCGTTAATGACTTAAAGTACCACTCATTACTTTATTCAGCCAAAAAGTCGAAGCTAATAATTTTCGTCGTTTGATGCGAGGGAAAGTTACTTCGACCCAGATCCCGAGATTCCCAATTTGTGCTAAGAACGAGGGGGTTCGAGTTTCAATCATCAATCCAGAAAAGTGGTTTCTCTAATCAAGTATAAGATTTCCATATTTTTAATCTGAATTTAAAAAAGCGTTTGCGTGCAATGCAATATACTATAAATGTACTGACTTCTAGATTCAATGGCTCTCACACGAATTAATATAATTATTTGAGATCAAATATACATTACACATTTACATCGATTTGAACAGAGTTAAAACTATACAGAGTCAATGTATATTTCAACTCTATAATTTCCTGATAAAATCGCGATACCCATCGATGGTCGCAAATTAAATTAAAAACACCAGAAATCCAATACGTTCCCCGGTTTGTTGCATAGTTGGCACGCAACGGTCACGCGCGACCAAATTGTCTCCCGAATTGAAAGATTTATTATTATAATTAAAGTTGTAACTCATGCGTGTGGTTCGATCGTCGCTGCGCTACGTCATTGGCACCTGCTCCTCGATAATCGCTAATTAAAAATCTCTATGATTCCCATACCACGAAGGAAACGTATATACATACAGGGTGAATTAAATCAATCTTCGTTTATCGATTTTACTACACGAGCATCGGAACACGAATTTCCATTTAACAAAATATAAGAACATATTTATTCAACGAGAACTGTTTTACAAAAAATTACTGTTTTATTCAAATCAGTAAATAATTGTTTATTCCAAGCGGTAATTCTTATCGACTCACCCTGTATATGTAGGAATAAAGATAGATATAGATAGAGACAGAGATGATGGGGAGGGAACGAAAGAGAGGGAGACCAGCCGCATCGAGGATTTTTTCATAAGTGGGGCGCGCGGCGCACTTTTTTCCCTTTTTTTTGTTTTTCATTGCCCAGATGCAGTTGTCGGGCGCGCGAATGTTCTGGCAGGTGACATCTGCGAGGTTATCGTGTTATTTTTACTGGCGTTGTCGCGCGCGCGCGCCTGTATATACATATTCCACGTACAATCCCATTCATAAGTCGGCTGGTTAATAAAATGCTCGGAATAAAATATGATATCTTTCAAGATTCAGATTCTTATTAGTTTTACTGAAACAAGAATAGGAGTTTTAAAATCTTGCAATTTAAAAATGATTGAGAAATTGGCAAGATTTTTTATGCAAATTGCAGTTCAATTAATGATGACTCAGAAACAATTTGATTGTGCAATAATATATTATAAATATATATCAATAGTACATTAATTGAGGAATATATGAACTCCCTGTTGCTCCAAATGAAAAATATAATGGACTTTTAGGAGGTACGTTAAAAAATTGCGAAGGGGGATGAAAGCTACGGCAGTTACCATTGCATTTTTTGTAGCCCGACCGATATTACGTCGCGGTGTTACGTGAACGGCGTGCATCTTCGCCGGCGGCGACTTTTATTTCTGCAGATAATCCTTGAAATTTACCGAGGCCCGGAGAGATAAAGCACGGTTACCGGATTGCGCTTTCCCACTGGATAAAAAGTACAAACGGCTCGGCGGCGCAGCGCGGTGTCTCAAATTCGCCGCTCGTCTAAAATTCATACTAGACTTCCCCATTGTTTTGTATCTTCACCACCCGCGGACCCCCTTATGAATTTTTAAGCCGCGAGCGCGGCGTCCACGCAAAATTTGTACCTGTTTATCCGGTGAAAAATAGTGGCCGCGTGCTGCAGTTTCGTTTTCAACCTCAACGATGACGGATGGCCCGAACAAGAATAATTCTCACCGGGAATAACACGATACGTTACCTGGATAGAAATGTGTCAGTGAATGAAACTGCAAAATATCTTAATAATATCCCTGATCTTATTCGAAATATAAATGCGTGCTTCAACATCGTAAAATTATTCATGAGTTTTTATTTTTTAACATTGTCACCAAAGGTCGGAGAAAATATCAAACATATATTTATAATTAAATAATCGTCTACATATATGGGACGATCTAGTGCTTCTAAAATCAGTTTGGAACGACAGATTTTAGACTGTACACGTTTAATGCAGAGGCAACAGCAGATTTTGTAAAACCGGTCATTGAATGTATCTGGCGATGGGCAAAGAGTTCGAGCCGGCCATATGGGACGCAGAAAGTACTGTGCACGATAGCAGTGGCCACTTGAACGGATGCTGAAACCGGTTAGCATCTCCTGCCGTCGAACTCTCCTGGCATTGTTCCCGTGGAAAAACGGAATGGCACGGAACCGTTCCGAGAGATTGGTTTCTTTCATAGGTTCCGCGAACGCCGATCATTTCGGTAACAGACGTTAGATTAATGCATGGTTTGCTTAAACGTCGTTTCCTTTCATCCTTTGACGCGCGTCCGGCTTCGCGTGACGCGATGCGTCTCGCATGTTCCGTTCGCGGCCTCAGAAATTGCGCTTGTGATCACGTCGTATGGAGTGTAACAAGATTGACCACATGGCACAAGTCTGTTCACGTTTTCAGTGTGAAAAGAAATAGTGGTAAATTATTATTAGAAAGTTATGTTAAAACGATACTATTTTATTTAATAATTTTAACGCGGTACGTCGAGATGAAGGGACCTTTTCTCATTGAGAGCTGCCAATCTGATTTGGACAAGTTTCTCATTAGAGAAAGAGGGTAGGCTCAATTGAAAAGCGTTGCAGGCACGAATTATCGCGGGCGAACTGCATTCAGTGCGTTCCCTGCAATGGAAAGAAGGTGGAGCTCGAACGCACCGAGGGGGAGAAAAGTAGCCGGGGTCTTTGACGCCGATGCATTATTTATCACCGTGTATGACAAGCATTTTCATGTTAATAGCGGACCTCGGGGTCATTACCTCCCGCGCGTAACATTGTAACCGCGCGGCCAGGATTCGTGTCCCAGAATGCATCGTGCACGGAGAGCGAGAGGGAGAGTGAAACCCGTCGCGAGCAGATCGTTACGCGTGATGCAATGATTTAGCATCGATTCACCGGCTCGTGAAAGTCATTCTCGTTAGGGAACATTGTACAAGCACGGCCTCCTTTGTATGTGCATGTCAATGCGACGGATTTCTCTTTGCCGAGGAAAACTGAAAATTTTAATAGTTTCATCGTTCACGATATGCATGAACTATCATTATGATTTAGCCTACATGTGAACTTATTTGTATTTGCTAAAATGAATGATGTGTACGTATTAAAGGAATATTTTGACATTTGTAAAAATACGTGTCATCTCCCTTTATTAATTTAAGAACTTGTATCTGTGAAAGACAGATAGATATGATTTTTTTTTTTATAGAACACTGAACAGATTTTACTTATTGAGTGTACCATGAGATAATAATCATTAAAGTGCGTCACCTTCGGGAACAATTAATATTACTGCCGAAGTTCTATTCACGACTTTATGAAAATGGAGAATCCGGTAATTCGGTGAATCTAGGGACGTTCCTTTTTAATTTCCCATATTAGTCGCGACCGCCGGTACGCATCTGGTATTTCTCATGTAGATACGCGTTTCACGCGACTATACGTGTGTATGCATGTAGTTTTCATTTGCGTAAAAGGTATCCACATATCGTCCGAATCGCAAAAGTGAGGAACATCAACACCAATGAAAACGCGGTTCGGAGAATCCTCTACGTCCACACAGGCACACTCGCCTTTGAAATCCACGGGATTTCCAATCCCGTGGGGAAGCACGAAGTTACGCAACCAACCATGTAAAATTACATAATTCCGTCGAAGTATAGTGTTAATTAATTTCTGAAAATGTATATAAAAGAACTATTTTTATTGTTTTATTGTACAATTAAGAAAACGTAAAAAAAAAATAAACAATTTAATGACTTTATCACAAGACATTTAGTATGATTTTGTTGTTTGAACTCTGCCTTTTACTGCAATTTCTCCTGGCAATACAATACAATATAAAAATATAAAATTAACAAATCAAGTAATATCAAATAATCTTCATCGTTCATAACTCGAGGTTCGCATAATCTAATACCTATATAAGTGTAAATTAATGAGTGAAGAAGGAACTGATTGCGCTTTTCGACGAGGTCCTTTACAAGGCCATCCTGCGCCTCGAATGTGCGGTTCCGGTCGTCACATGCATATGGATCGATGCAATGCTGCTTTCATCGTGTACACACAAGTACGCGGATAAATATGTATGAGGCTAACCAACCCCCCTCTCAACCCCTGGCCCCGTTGTGCATCGGAGATTATTCGTTACTACCTCGTATCCTTTCTATACGTATGTACAAGTACAGGGATGGCCGTGATTTTCTCTCTTTCTTTGCCCGTCGCCGCTGCACCGCCGTTAAATTCTATGCAAATTCTCGAGTGCCCTTCGACCGCGGTTATTAATACATATCCGTGGCCCAAATAAAATTCAGCTGCTTTAATTTACTGTTTACAGATTTTTTTAACGAAGTTCAAGCAATTAATATTGATTAAATATAATTTTTTCCTCATGTTCTGACGATCGTTTGTAATGAATTATGAACGAAAGAATTTATTTTTATATTCATTTTACAGAATGATCAATAGTTCATTATTTGTTTGATTATATTAGATGAATTTTGATAGAAAAATACAAATTCCTATTTTCTGATATTTTCCATATTTCTTTACTTATATTAAACAATAAAACACAGCCGCATTGTTACTCGGCTTCAGTTTTTAACACTGTCGCTGACAAGAAGGCAGCAGAGGTATGCTTCAATGAAGCCAAACCGATAATTAACACATCGCGCGAATACAAACCTTTCCCAGTTTCCTTCACCAGTGAAAGGCCGTTCTTCAACATTAACGGGTGTCCGCTAATTAAAAATTAATAACAAAGATAAATGATCTGCGGTGAAAGCTTGTAGGGAGTTACAAGTTGTAACGAAGGATGGGCCGTGAATGACGGGCAGCTTTTTACTAGCTGGTAAACGCGTCCCAATCCTCCAGGGAGCCTTCGCGAGTCCTTTGTAGCTATTAAAATCCCGTCAGGGTATCGATTCGACTCTCGTTCCCTACCCACTACGCTCCTTTATTTCGTTCCCTATCTGGCCACTCCATCGGGACCTCGACTGCGTGTAATTAAATACAAACAGGTAATGCGATGGACAAACAATCCTCTTTGATTGATTCCGTGTACAGTTGATCGCGATATCCGAAGATCCCTCGTCATTCTGTCAATGAAAGTGAAGAAAAAAAATAATTCATAAGCATATTGTACTGTGTTATATACGATGACTGAAAATATTTCAATATTGATTGACCATGGGTCTTAAATTGATAATTTCCTGGGTGCATTTCCTAGTTCAGTATTTAATAGCTATTAATATTTTATTACATATAACGATTATTGTTTAATAAATAACTGTTCAATAAAAATATATGAAATAAATGTTAAATAAAAATATATGAAATAAATTTTTAATAAAAACTGGTTAAATATTGATTGGCAATATTAAATATAACAGAGAGGGTCGGTACGTGAATGAAATTCCTGTGTGCCTAGCCGGTAATGAAACGAAAATCTCGGATTTTCGCATCGGTTCGCGTCCGCCGAGGCGCACAGCCGAGATTTCGATATCGCATTAACGGGTTCGAGGGAGCCGGGCGGGAAGGACCGGTGGCAGAACAGGCAGTCTGCGTATAAAGTCTGAGTAGACAGCAAGCGCGGCGGCGACGGTGCGGTGGTAGCGTAGATACTCTTTCAATCCAATCGGCTCTTATTTCACGCGGCACAGACTCATATTTCACCGCGGCCGGATGTAAAGCCAATTGAATCCTTTTAGAAAATTACCTTACGACGGCGTCTCTCCACCGCGTCCGACGGAAAAGGTGGCGTAAACGAATTTTGAATGCGATAATCCCCGGTGATTCATTTCGCAATGTCTCTTCCTGGGAGAATCGCAGGGCCGTCCCAATCTGCGAGCGAACGGCTTTCGCGGCGACCGATCGATTTAAGAGTATCAAAGAGAGCGTGGCGGCGGCGGCGGCGTATCACTTCGCTTTAATCCCCCTGTAAATTCTGACAAATCGGCCTCGGACGCTTCGTTACTATTTACGCGGAGATCGTCGCGATTTGTCAAAATCCTTTACCTTAAAATTATTCTGTAATCTGCGCGCCGGAACCTCGGCTAGTTTATAAATGAATCACGATGATCTGAAGATCAGAGAGAGAAGATCAGAAGATGAGAGAATGATCTCGGTGAAAAGAACCAGGAAGTATCCGAGATTCAACAGAAGTGCACAATTAATTCTTATTGTTAGAAGAGAAACTGCATGAATATGAATGACAAAATTTACTTTATATTTCGTGTAATACAATTTTTACATTATTTTTGTAGTTTACATTTGTAAATATTATAGTACCTACATAATTTTATTTGTTTGTTAAGAAAATGGAACGGTCGAAATATCAGCGATCTATCTTGAATTAAACAAAGCGTAATATAAACTGTTCTACTGGAAATCGCGTGGTTACTTCGATTCTCGTCACGCCTCTTTTTCTCTCCGTCGTTTTCCCTATCCTCTTTTTTTTATACAGTTCGCTCTCGGGGAATTATAGAGTGAACGAACAAATTCCCTGCCATAATTTATGGCCCTATCCGGCCACGACTTGTCGGATAATCCCCCGTACCGGTCGCGCTTGTCGCCGCTACCCCTTGTTTTCCGCTTGCTGCACCACGCACGCGCCGCGGACCAAATTCCCGCCCTGCTTTATTTAATGAAAAAAGGATCGATTAAAAGAAATCAAATTTTTTTGTGACAAGCGTTTGATCGACATATTATATCGATCATCCTGACATAGAAATGGACAAATAAATATTCAAGACTAAAAACAAATCGTAGAGAAAGAATTTCAATTATAAATTAATTGCAATCAATAGGAAATTCATTGAAAATAATATCGACTGCCCAAATACAGGAATGTACAAGCTTTCGAACAATTTTTTAAATTGTAGAAAAACTAAGATATAAAACGCGAGGGAATCCGCGTATCCCGTGGCGACACTCCTAAAGCTAAATCTGATAAACTCACCTAATTTGAATAGCCGAGCGCATTATCAAAATGCGATATCGGCGCCGACCAAGTGGGCAGGAGTGCGTATCGATACACGCTTTTAATGCATATAGATTAGATCAATTTATAATAAGCCGGTTCTCGGGGCAGCAACCCCTCCCCACCCGTCGGACCGCCGCCACCACCACCGACCGCATTGGCCATCATCCACCGGTGCTCTATCGCCCTCGCCGACCGGCCGGCTCACTTTCGGCCTGCGACGACGTTAAATTTGTATTTATATTTCCCGTTTATTACTATAATGTCGCGGCATTATCGCTATTTATTGGTCGACCCGGCGAACATATGCGCGTCCACCGTGCGTGTACATACATATACATATATGTACATAGAAGCGCACGTGGCTGGTACAGGTCATTGATAAAACGGTAAAAGCGCGACGAGGATGCGTGCGGAGATAATAGAATATAGGCGGGTAAACAAACGCCGCACCGGTTCATTAACACATTAATCTGCGACTTTTTAACATCGGACGTTAATCCCATTAGTCGCGCATACGCGCGTGTGTGTAAATGAATCTTAATACCGTTTTCGACCGTACCGATCACCAGATATGGGACTAACGTTATCGTTTCGCCGCAAAATTTGTCGCTGCGATTTATAACACTGGCACTCGTAAACTCAGATAATTGCCTCGTCTCTGATACACCATAATACACTCCTCTGCTGATTTCAATTCTAATGAAAGTAATTGAACAATTGCAATATCATTTATTTCTATTATCATAATCCTAGTCATAATGGATGCAAACGCAGATTTGAGACATCCTTTTAAATATAGTTGCACATTGAATATGAATATAATGGTAATAGTAGGAATTAAGCATTTAACTATTGCGTGGGATCGCGAAACGTAATGAAACGAAGTGAGTGCACTCGCTTAAGCAAGTAAGTAAGTAAGCGATACTCGGCAAGTGTTTCCCAGTTAACCAAACGATCCCTCTCTTTACGTCCGTCAACAATACGATCCACTTCGCCGCTCGTATCCCGTTTCCTCGTACAATTTTATCCCTCCCCGTGCTATCTGTTTATCTCTCTTTCGTAGGGTTCCATCCGCAGCGAGAGGGAAGTCCGTGGTATTCCAATTTCCAGAGACGATGTATCTTCCCAGTTGGCCGGCGGCTCCGGCGCAAGGCCGTGGCCTCGCCAACTGGAAGTTCATTAACGAACTAAATTACCGTATCCGTTACTTTTATCGTGGCACCGCGAACGTATACAGGACCTCCAACCCGCGAAATCGTTTCTGACGATATTTGGCTCCGCGCTACCTCCGTCCACGGGTTAACTGCTGCAAACAGAATTTGCGAATATCCCAGCCGTGAACCGAACCGAACTAGGGCACCGGTTAAGCGGCACCGACGCTATTACGATAACTCGCCACCATACAAGATCCCTCGGTCTCGTTCTCTGCTTATCATGCCACTGTACGGTGAAATTCGTCATTCTTAGCAATTCTTAATTGCTCGTTAATTATACTAAAGAAATGCTGAGTTTCTTTCTAACTTTGCATTTTGAAACCCTTGTTTCCCTCGTGATTAATAGATCTTTATGCATTCGTAGAAATCTTGATTTCAAAGGCACACATGATGTAAAATATATTTAGAAAACATGTATAATAAATAAATTGTTAAAAAGTCTTATCTATTATCCATAAATTACTGAGGATTAATTACTGATTTAATTTAAGAGAATATAAAATTGGTATTGTTTTTTTCTACGACCAATTTCCTGGTCCCAATTTGTTATTTAACGCCGTGGATCAATATTAATGTTTATGCAGAATGTAAATCCGCGTATATGGCCGTGATAATAGACACCGTGGCATACACGCCGGGGCCTCCGTCACATATGGTGGCTACAACTAAACTATTATTTTTAATTTATGTTCTCAATTTACCGACTAACGAAGCTGGACGTGGCCGGTCCGACAGTAATTAATGTTAAACCGCTGCTACCCGTAAAATTATCTGGCCGATAATTTTTGTTGAAACTACGCCCATTAAAAGCCGGTTGCACGCGTGCATACTTGCGCCCGTGTTGGATAATCACCGTCCTGTTTACGCACATGCGTGCCCCCTCGCATTTTCTTTATCAACGGTAATGATGCCAATTTCGTAGCTGCCCGGATCGTTTAACATTTTTCCCTGTCCATTGTGCCGGGCTATCGTATTCGTATATTTCGATATTCGTCACAATATCCTCGTTTCTCTGCTACCAAATGTTTTTTAACAATTGCTGGACAATTCGTGGAGGATAAAATTGTTTATTGTTTTTAAACTGTATCAGTGTATTTGGATGTATTAATTACTAACGTATTTCATTTGAAATTAGTGTCTTTAATATGTTAAATTATAGCATGATTACAATAAATTGGCCGTGGGAATGAAATCAGGATCTATTCGAGTCGGTGGCGATCGTTTGGCACCCGAAACTGCGCCCAGCCTTAGTTCCATAAAATTGAACAGACGATTCGACGTTAACGGCGGCGGGACGCCAGGAATCGTGGCCCGTTAATTGCACGGGAATCGAGAAAGTCTATTTAAATTCACGTTTGCCCGATTCGGCCCCGCCGCCGAATATCGTCGAGGACGAGCACATAAATTATGCCTTTCCTCATTGTTCCCGTAACGATCCTCGGTTTCTTCGCAGGTGTTCCCCCTCCTCGACGATATCGACGAGCCGCAGGGGGAATAAAAGAAAATTTACAACGAACATTGTTTAACGGATGACGGAATTCTTATGCAAATCGAAAGTGTACATCGCGAGGATCGAGAAAATGTAAATTAAGACCGCCGGCAAAAAGCTGATCCGATTATGAGAGATCAATAAAGGGCGAGCGTCATACAGCGTGAAATCAATTTGCATAAAGAATTCTCTGCGATTCCGTCATAATTTGAACAGCGTCAGAGGAAGATGGTAACGAAGAAGGAGGAAGTTTCGTTGCCCCTCGCCGCGGCCCTGAAACAATGGGCCTATATATCGTCGCGGCACATGCGTGCGAAATCGTATTAATTTATCGCGGGGCAATTACAAGGAGCCATATATTAGGCAGAGAGGAGCGCAGACCCCCGGCGGAGCCGGGGAACGAAACTATACGACAGCCGGGGTGTGGAAATTGCAGAAAGAGAAAGAGACGGGACCGCGGGTTGCGTCATTGGTCGTGGGGGTTGAAACGCGACTACAGGTTAGAAAGAGACTACGGGAGTTCATTTACATTCGCGAGGAGCCTGCAGCGATAACGCATCTGTCACCTTCTACAATTCCTCGAACCATGATTTCAACCAATTTTAATGCTTGTTATACATAATTTCAAAACCAGTCATTCTTATATTTTCATCAAATGAGACTCGTGATTAATGTCCAAAATAAAATGGATGTGACATCTACGAGATGAAACAATTCCTCAAACCCGTTTCATGATGAAATGTGAATGTCTACTCAAAATGTTGTAGATTTGATTATTAAAATAAAATTAGATAAAAAATTGTTTAATAAAAGAATAAGTTATTCAACTAGATTCGTTATTTAAGTTCGTACGAAATCTCTTTTAATGAAATTAACAGACAATTGAGTGTTATATACAACTGTTTCATTGACGCTTGCGTAACAAGGCAGGAGGATGAAAAAGGTGGTATAATAATGTAGTCGACGGAGCTTGTAACGTTGAGCATCGAGCTGTCTGCGTGCCCAAATTCAGATAAAGTCGGACGCGCATGAATACCCGGAGATACAGAGTTTCCGCCCTCAAGGGACACCATAACAGGATGGAATTGGACTCAGTACGTGTTCGGTTCACGAAAAAGATCTCTCTTTCCCCTCCGAGTAGATTCGGAAACGTTTGAGAAGCTGTTAGTCAAATTCGAGGGTCGACAAAGTCGTGAAACGCATTTCTGCAGAAATCACAAAATCAAAAAAATAATTAAGTTTGGGAATGAGAACTCTAAGCTGATGTGTACAATCGTTTTATTGATCTTATTCAAGGCTTATATAAATAGTATATGATAAATTGAAAGAATAATTATGGTTATTTACGAATAAATTTGTAAACAATCGTTTATTTTAAATTAAAAGCGAGATTTAGGTCAACTTCTAGTGTATGAAAAAGTATCATAAAGCGAAATCAATTTTAGAAAATTGGTGTAGGTACGCTCAGTTATTTCGTTTAGATTGAAAATAGTAAAGAGTAGTGCTCCTTGAAACGTATCAGATTCAACGTAAAAGAACTCTTTTACGAGAATCCACCGACTTTTACGCAACTACAAAATTGGATTGGTTTCCTTCAGTACAGGTACCGGTTCCGCCATCTCTTAGACATCAAACACACCTACCCCGGTCGCTCTAAATCTTGATCTGTACTACTTTCGGTCACCTTTATCGCTTATTCCACTTTTTCTGCATAAACGGTGCATTTAATGATACAAGTAAATGCAAGCATTAAGCCAGGAAGGAGGCTGGCTTATTCAATCATCTAATATTCGAATTCTAAATTCTATATTCTTTTAATAAAACCGTAAAAGGTAATTTAGTGTGGAATTTTTAAAAATTGTTAATGCCTGAAATCAAAGAAATTGGACAAGATAAGATCATTTCAATGGAGCTTTACAGAAGTAATTATTTTATTACGACTTCTCTTTCTAAGAAACTATAATTATTCTTATGAATCAGAAGCTTGAATCTATACTGACTTAAGTAAATTTCTCATTTTCGCATGCTCTATTGCATAAATCTGATTGGTATCAATTATAAATTTCCAGAAGTTAATTCACATTGTTCGATCATTCCGGTGAAAGAACAGAACGGGGAGTATGAGAGAGGAGTGCCATTATCGCGGATAAGAAGTTCATTTATATCTATCGCAAGTAGCTAACTCGGAGGTGTGGAGCGAGGCGGATACGTGTTCATCGTGAACGAAAGTAGGATGAAAAGTAAATGGGATTGCGAAGCCGGGACCACATGCAGTTACAACTTTGATTTCCTCCCTTAGCGCGAAAGGAAACGAGAATCGAGTGCGCGCAAAGGAAACGAAGAGACAAAAGCGATCGGGGTCTGCCCGGGAAGAAAGAAACAGGGTTGGGATGAGGTGCGGGGGAGAGTGAACGGTGAACGCGGGACACGGTCTATCTCCTTCGCCGGGAGAAAGTGTATCGAGAGGCTTGCGCCGCTCCCACATCCATTTGTCTCGTTATAGTTTATCGATACAGGGGGACGAAACGAAGCCGGGGTCGGTGCCGATGCCGGCGTCCGCTCGAGAGTGTGCGATGACACTTTAAAACCACTTGAAACTTCGCGGCGGGCTTGCACGATAGAGAAAACCGGCCCCGGTCAGGAAGGGGCTGGGGTAGCTGGACTCTTTGAAAGCGAGCGGGTAAGGACAGAACTGTCCTTTAAGTGTTGAGAATTTATTGAGAAATAATGGGGCGAGTTTGTTCGCGCACCCGCCGATGACTCGCCGAGATGGAATTTTCTTTTGGATGTACCAGACTCCCTTCTGTACGTACAATATATATACCAGAAGAAACCCTTTGAAGTCTCAATTGACCCACGTCGGGGCGACCATTACCAAGATCTTTTCCTCTCCGCCTGGCAAACGCTTATTCTCCTTTCCCTCCAGTATTTCCCGTGTTCTCGATTTATTTCCTCGCACGCGTGTCTCGACGATAGTCAAAGGCTTATCTCTTGAAAGTTACACCGTTATCCGTCAGAACGATTTCCCCCACTGTGCCCCAAAACCATTGAGTCGAACGCAAAGCACAGATTCATCATGCAATCGATCTTTTGATCCGTTAGAGCGTGAAGTGCATCGCGAAAGATAGTCGCTGGATCCCAGAGGTCTCGCTCGGTCGTCCTTGAATCACTATGGAAAAAAGGGGGGAAAGTCGATTCGTTAGGAAAACAGACGTCGGCTTAATCACGTCTTAACGAAACTGCCGGTGCACACAAATCGATTCCCTCGCTACAGACCGTGGGTATGTGTAAGTACACCCTTCTCATCGCGCGGATTCCAATTTGCCGAGCGTCACGGGACACGTACGCCGGAGGGGCCGTTATTTCTAATAGGAGATTTTCAAAAGTTGCATCCGCGACCCTCCTCGTTAAGGGGTCAGTAATTGCGCGGCTAGGCAACGTGCTAAGACGCTGGACCGGCGAGAATTCTACGAGTGAATCGTGACGAGGGAGGAAGAGAGAGAGAGAGAGAGAGAGGGACCGGCGTGGAAGAATTACCGCAAGCCGTACGTAGCTGTCGGCCGACGAGAAGAGAGGAAAGAAACGGCCGGGTGGTAAAAGGGAGAACGTTATCACTGAAGATCACGCTAATCTAACGCCTACATCCCCTTTTCAGCGGCGCCAGCCCCTCGACTTGATCCGACTTGACTTTTTCTAACGACTTCCCTTGTTCCACTACCCCTCCAGTATACTCCACGTGTTCCTTTTCTCCGAGGAGCCTCGTGTTCCTTCGTCCGAGGGGGTGAAGGAACTCGTTCTCCATCCAATCCGTGGCAACGAGACGGACTCATCCCCGTAATTATCCGATAAGCGGAAGAGAACGTCCCGTTAACCGCCGGATTGTTGATACATAGGACGATCTTCGAGACGGTTTCCAATTACACCTACGGACAAGGGAGAATGGCCCAATTCCTTTTCGTTTTCACCTTTGTCTTCGTTTCTTCCCTCGGTGTGATTGGACAGCTTTCTTTCAGTAAGTCTGATCAAATTCGAGACGTGATTTCTCCTCAGATCGAAACAGCCGTTCCAATCCCATCATTTTAATGGTGCGAAATATCTCAGCATTTCCATTATAAAAATATATTATTACACGTTTAAACGACGAGATTTATAAATGATTGTTTCAATGAACGATCGGTCATCGATACAATTTCGTTCGATTTTCTCTGAATATAAGAGCAAAAGCTGTTTGTTTCCCAGGAGCCTACGAGTGCAAAGGGGCAGTCGAGAATTCGTTATCACGCGGATGATTTCCGGTGTAGAATGAATTGGCCCCGTAGCACATCGTAACTGGCGCGGCGTTTATAGTCCACGAGTGCCTCAATAATATAAATCGTGCCCGTTATCGGGCCAAATTTATTGGAGGATATTATCGAACGTCGATTATCACGATACCATCGTGCACGCACATGCGTGGAGTCCTGCAGGACCCGGTGTGATCCGGTGGCGTCGGGCACCGTGCTTGCCGCCCCACGTGGCCGCGTAATACGATTATTTATTACAAAAGCATTATTTATTGGTCGGCGATCCTTCGAGCCGGTACGGCGCGGCGATACGTTATTGTTTCGCCGATCGAAATTTCACGGTTTTCCTCCGCCAAAAAATGTTCCGCGTCCCGCCGGGCGACCCGTATCGAGAAACCAATCGGCTTCATCCCTTTCGGCTAATCCCTGCTCGACTGCTCCGATTTTTTTTTAACTTCCATTCCACATCGATCTCCTCGTTTCGAGTTAAACGCTAAATTAAGAGTATAAAAATTAATACAACTATTCACGTGAAAATCTAGAAATTCTATTAACACTAGAATTACCGATGATTACCTTTTATTTCTATAGTATTAATATGCTTTTACCCAATGTTAAACATGATTCTTCTGAATATTATGTAATATTGTTTGTACAGAAGTAAATCTGTTTGCTTGCTTTGAGCAAGCTTGTCAAATAAGCTCAGGATACGAATACAATAATAGTTTCCTTTCCGGGTAGTAAAAGTAATGGTAGCATGATTCGTGAGCGTTTTGGGCCGGGCGTTATCGCCTGGGATATACGGGCGACAGCTTAACAACTACACCCTCGCGTAGAAACTTTATGAACTGTCTTTATGAGCGCGTAAATGTTTCATGAACACCGGTACCTCTTTACTGCACCTTCTTTTATTCTTTGCACTGGTGTACGTCCACCCGTCGCCGATTTCCTTCGGGATTGAACCTCCCCCGAAATTAGCGAACGCGTTTCCGGTAAATGAAAAGAATTAAATCCAATCAGTAATGAAATTAAAATTCTTTGCTCGTTTCCAGTTATTCGAAACTGATACTTTTATATAAATTCTGATTGCATATGATTTATAGAAGATTAATTTTCATTTTATTATACTTAATAATTTGCAAGTTAAACGCACTTGTGTCTCCATGGAACACGAGTGGTCGTTCAATTTTCCCAATATCATAAGCTGGCCAGGACCTATAATCCCATTTGAAACTTTTCCTTTTTTCCTTTCTATCTTGGCGTCTGGCGAGTTCTTTTATCGCCTCCTAAAATATCATCATCATCGGGCTTAATCGCGTTATAAAACGTTTTTGTTCCCCTGTTTGTCTAGACTAGCGAGCACGAATAGTTGGGAAGTTTCCGCGGAGAAAAATAAATAAATCGCAACGCGGGCGCATCGCCAAACCTTACTTACTTTTCCGTCCGTACTATTTCTTCGCCCTACTCCTGCGCCTCCGTTCGCTCGCAGAATTTACCGTCGGAAGGCCAAGGATGACACCCGAAAACTTTTCCTTTCCTCTGCTAACGCGGCGTCCATCGACGAGGGAACTTCGAGACAGAACCCGCGATGAGGAAAGTAAAGGAAGTTATTCTAACAAGAATCCTGGTAGTTCGATGAATTCTGCGGCTTGCATTTTATTACTACCGTGGACACTATCCATTGACAAACTTCGGAATCGTTATATAAATCAATATAAAACTTGATGCAACTGTGTAATTTAATACAAACATCGTCATTGTAAGAATTGAATTCGTATTCTAATGGAAGAACGAAAGAATCGTTGAAGGAAGCTAAAGTTTAAATAGAACCACAAATCTATCTAACTCTGTATAGAAAAAATGAAGCAAGATGAATAAATTTCATTTAACATAATCTTTACAAAATCGTAATATTGCAAGGAGAGTATATTTCGAATAATTATTTAAAAATCAGAGTATACTGGAGCGAACAATGAACGCGGCATCGAGATTGGCTTCCGGTGGACGGTTGGACATTCGTAGGGTCTCGTAGTCCGTCAAAGCTTGCCGAAACTCCGCATCAATCTGCGTGTACGCAAAGGTAACACTGCGTGCGACGGACTTCGTTTGGTGCACGCGTGCAATGCGAGATACATGTGCGGCTATTCACGGTCTCGGCTTCGGCAGGCAGATAGCCCCGTCCTATTACGACTTAGGAACAATGAACAGATGTACAGGAGGAACAGACGAAAAGTGAGGGAGCGGCAACCATGGCGAAGGCCCGGAAAGAGGATTAGTCGAACTACTTTCGTGGAAATGTCGCGCCACGTCGCGTCGCATCGTCGTGGCATCGCACCGATGCCAGGATCCTAGCTGGTTTGCAGCCACTTCTCTGTCTCGCTCGACGCTCTCCTTTGACCAGCGCAGCCTTATTTCCTGGCATTACGATTCGCGTCGGACCAGGAAAGCGCCGACCAAGGGCTAAGTCGTCGCGCTCCGTTTGATTACGCTCCTCTGCGATCCGATTATATGGAACGCATTCACTGATACTGACCGCCGGAGCATTGTACGAGTTCCATGCGAACTTCTTGATACAAGCAACTCTGATGCCACAATGTGTTCATCTGCTTACCGAGTAACTTGGCATAAAAAGCTTTCGATATTAGCCAAAGTGCTTGCAAGTTCAAACTGGTAATTTGTTATTACTTCGCATTGAACTAGAATTCCAGTAGTGAAACTGCATTTGATAGAAATGGATTTTCATCGTATAGATAGCCTGTGTAATTGCTATTTGATATTACACGTCTCTCCTGTTCTACTTTCGAGTTTTACGGCCGCTGCGTAAGTGAAAGACATAAAGCAAGAGGGTGCGTGCCGTTTAAAACCGCGTTTGCTTTTACCGTTTTAACTTTTATGCTCTCGTTAAACCAACGGCAGCGATCTTACACGGCAACGCGTTTAGTTAGCCGGTTGTTACAGCTCCGGAATCTCCTCGTTTACATGGACGGTGGCGATGGCCGATCCCGGCGTGGAAGGAGGAATAAAATCGCGAGCATCTGGGTGTATAGAAGCGCGAAACTGCAGTAACGCGAAAGTGATTTTTGCCGGGATTCCCGACGCCAGTCGGCGTTATCGAGTAGTCCCCGCGTGCCCGAGTCTCTCATTTACATTTCAAATTTTAACGATTCCCGCCACTGCGCTGTCCTAACTTGGAAACCGTTTTGCATGGTGCCCAGGTAACTCCGCTCGGTTCCCTCGGAGTTCAATAATGGAAGACAAGCTACTTGGTTCGAGGGGTCCGGCGCGAAAATCCTTTCAACGCGTCCCTCCCCCGCCACGCACCGTCGACCTCCTCCGATACACCGAGTGCCTCGCGCGAATTGCCGTTTTCGGCCGTTTCCTTTTATTTAGTCGCTCTTTTTTCCAGGCTTTCGAACCGCCGCGTAACTACCGGCACTTGTCGTTAGCGATAAGCTGTCGTTCGAATTATTGCCCGTGGAAGGGATTTGCGAAGCATCGCTTTCGAAAATTGAACGTAATTGGAAATTGAGACGCGACGCCGTACATTCCTATTCGATGCTCCGTAAAAAGTGTTTTAAAATATTGAACACCTGGCTTCGTGCAAACCATACATTCATTTTATTATTTACTAACATGATACATTTGATAAATATATTTGTGTGCATTTTGCAGTGGCGTGATTATAAATTTTTTAGTACGTCGAAGCCTGGTAGTTCATGAATCGGAGTGTGGATGTAAAATCGAATGTGTGGCTGTGATCCGCGAAATCCCGGTAACGATAGTCGATCGCATGTACCGAGTCCGTTCTTGCCGGAACGACGAGCCGCGATCGGACAAAGGTCAAATCAATTCGAATGGTTCGAATTGTACGAAATTGAATTGATAACGCGACGAAGGATCAGCGGTGAAACGACGCAGGCGGATAGTAGGGACAGGGGCCGATGATCCTCTAGTTGAAACGAATTGGGGAAAGCAAACGGGGGGGAAAACTGTTGCAATTTATTCAATGCCAAAGTGGAATGGCCGCCGCGGCGCTCGAGTATTGCACTCTATCGGGCCATAACAATTATTAGCATTGTGACGCGGCATGGAAGTGGCACAATAATATGCATAGGAAGGCTTACCAGCTCGGCTCGACGCGCCGCTGTGTTTCCATTACATTAGGCTTCCGCGCGCGAGCCACGCGGTCGTGTCAAACGATCCGGAAATAAAGCGGAATTGCATATCGGAAACTTGGCTCGCTGGCTGCTGGCCAGCCCGAGGACCTCCTAATTCTGTCCTTTACTGTTTCCCTTTTTTAAAAAATCGACGCTTTATTCGTGCCACGCGTCCCTAAGTCTCTTTCGAGACGTTACGGCGATAAGCAAGATTTGCTGTAAGTTCATGCACTGCACGAAAAACTTCAAATTTCCATTACTTCATATCAGATTTATCAGCTTTTTATTTGTGATATTCTCAATATATAATTTTAATTCCTAAAATGCCCGTAAATTTTACTGCTACGAATATTAATTAAATAAAGAATGCCTGCCATAAAAGCTATTTGAAAACTGTATTCAGTATGGAGCGCATGGATTGAAGTCAATGAATGAAAAATTGTTTACACACCGCGAAAGGGGGATTCATGCTTCCGTAATGGACCAAACAGCAATTTCGCAGGGACGTTAAACGGGTGCTCGTTAAAGATGGCAAACGTAACGGCTTGACGGTACATTGAACAAGACCGTAGCATCGACACGAGTCATTTTGCGGTGGATAAAACGCGGTCGAATGAACCGGGGAATGGTACACATTCGTCGCTCGAAAATAATTTGTATTATTAGAGAAGCCGCTTACCGGAAACGTGCACCGATACCTGGTGCCGCGCGCCCCGCCGTGAGAGTTATAGACTAATTAAATCGGTGACAGAACGTATTTGTGCTTTCACCGAACGCGCCACGACTAATTACCAGTTTACGGCGAACCAATGGCACGTTAGGCGTACGCGATTTGTCCGGTTCCCTTCTAATTGCTCGCATCGACGTCCGTTACGAGCTTGTAATTTCGCTGTCCACTTGTGCATTGCCACGGTTCACCTTTTCTCCTTCCTAATTAATGCAACAATTTAATTAAACGATTCACCGTTGTTTGCAATTTATTTATGATGGCCGTTTATCACTCTGCAGGTTCGGCCAATAAGAATATTTAACATTTTATTTTTATTTCCTCGTACCAAATCATCTTTCAATGAAATTAAAATAGAATTAGTTATTTCAGAATTATAAGTAGACTGCAGATTTCGTGCATTTATAGAAAAATGCTGTGTACAGAAATTACGAAGTTCAGTCAATATTTATAAACATAAAACATCAAAATTGAAGAGTAAATTATGAAATTCCTGTTTAGATTTCATTTTTTACATTGACATTACGAACGGTTTATTCTGTACAAAAATCAGTCTAATTATGAGAAGGAATGTTCGCAATAAGAAGAATCATAAGAGAGCTCGATTAGACGTTCGGTTGGATTATGAAACGTTTCTTATTGGTGGAAAAAAGCAGCGGCAGAACGTTTCTTAGGTAAGGATCGAACCCGGAACGCTGATTTCGCGGATGAATCGGGTCGAGAGTTATGAAAACGCTCGGCTGTCGGCTACTGGCTACCGCGACGTATACGTACGTACGTACATAGGTACGTACAGGAGCGACGTCTTTCAAAGAAAATCCATTTACCGCAGAACCGGGTTCTGGGCCGTGTCCAAGATACTCTAATGGTAGCCATTCCTATCGGTCCAATTGCCGCTGCTACTGGCAGGATCCGATTATGCCCGTGGCCAGATATCGTTACGTGAAAAGAGATGGCAATTGCCGATACACTTTTCAGACGTATTCATATCCCCGCGTGGACCTGCACGCCCCTCGAAACCCGACGTCCAGACGAAATGCAGATACGGATTGACAGACAGACGTGCCAGCAGGTATACGTTCATCTTATATTATTGATGTCAATCACTTCACAATCGCAATTACGTGTCTGCAGGAAAAACGTGTCTTCGATAAAATCGAAGAACGTACCGAAGATCTGTGATACGTGCAATTATTTTTAAAGGGATCATTTTCCAAATCGATACTGAAAATGATTTATTCTATATGAAATTCTGTAGGCTGACTTTATTTGACCAGAGACAAGCGCTTAAATGAACGAATTCGGGCATTGTCCGGAGGCCACAGACCTCCCAGAGATCGATGAGATCTTTTTGAAAGTTTGTCACTGGCCGCGATACGAAAGTATTGCTGGCCCGATGGGGTCGGTTCGGCTCGTCGAGAGCACAAAGGGTTTACCCGTCGTCGTCGAATCCGTTTGTTTCGCACACGTAACAACCGATAACGAGAAATAACGTTTCCGGCGCGGCGGCGGCGGCGGCGGCGCGGAGAAGCCCTCACATCTTTTCCACGAGTGGCTCTCCTGTATTATTGTCTCATCTGTGGATCGGTCAAAGGATAATCAGAGGTGGAAGCGACAAAGTCCATCCGGTCGGCCGGCGTTTGTGTCTCCCTGGCGCCGACGCTCCTCTCCTCTCGACCCTTCGATCGGCGGATACCTGTATAACATATCCGCAAAGAAAAGCCAGATGTCAAGCGGAAAGGAAGGCTGCTTTTTCCTCGCTGTGCTAACAGGAGCGTAGAGACACGAGATAACGAGGAGCGCTCGAAAACGATAAACTATTGCAAATAAATGGAAATGACTCGAAAGGACGGCTGATCTCTCTGAAAACGTGTACCCTTCGTTACCCGCGAAAAGAGGCAAAGCGACAGAGAGAGAGAGGGAGAGGGAGGCAGCTAAGTAGTGAGAAACGGACGTCGGTACAAATTGAACGCACGAAGTGGGCTACAAGGATAAAAGCGTAAAGATGGATAAAGATTATGCGAGTATCGAGGAACGGCAGTAGACAAAGTCGGGATTATTCAATGGTACTAATGAACCCGATGATAGTCGGCGTTCTGTTAGAACTAAAATAATTGGCCGACGGTGCGCAATTAAAGTAAGAGGACACCGGTTAATGGATTCTCGTCTCTGCATAATATATTCCCCATTTGCGTTTCCACTTGTCTCCTCTCGTAAAAAATATCTGATTCTTGTCAACAATTGCTGTATATGTAATAAATGTGTCAACTAAATAACTGAATAAACTCGTATACTGAAGATCGCATGTGATATAACATTAAAATGATAAAACAGTTAGGTTGATTTATCTATATTTTTGTTAATTAAGAATTCTGAACAATTACTATGAGTAGAATCGATATTGCTAAGGGAAAAAAATTGCTGGTATCAGATTGGAATGTTTGAATGGTCCCATTCCCTGGCACATCCGACGGCAGAGACAGGTAAGACTGGATTTAATACCAGCGCGCCTTATTGTAACCACGAAGGCATTGTACAGTCGAACTCCACGGCTGGACAATCGTTTTCCTGTTTCTCTGCAACTTGCTCGTGGACCCTTTCGACGAAACGATTTTCGGGAAGTTTCGAATTCCCTGCCGCAGTTCGACGTAGTGCAATAATCTGAAAGCCTCCCGCTTTATTTCTTTGCCGGGTAAACGAGATATGGGATGAGAGTCCTGAAATCGAAAACCGAGACGTTCAGCGAATTTTATAATATAAACTGTATTATAGTTGGGGCACACAGTTTTCACATGAAAATTGTCGACAGACGTGGTATGAATTCATAAAATTAATGGTATTAATTTACATTTATTAAGAAGACAAGAACATTGAATACTCTTTAATTCATTCTATAAAAAATCCTAACACACTTGCATTACTCATTCTCTGTTTTAAAGA
>NW_017143771.1:64439-68316 GCF_001652005.2 Ceratina calcarata
AGAATGCACTATTTTAAATAACTTTTGGGATTGATTGTATAGCCAATACGTCCTTAAAGCCCAAACCGGCTATTACTGACCCAGCAACCAGATAAACGCGATAAATCCCGAACGTATCAAACCGTGTATTCAAAAGAGAACAAAACTAAACGTTTTGATCAATTTTTCGTTCTTGGACGCGTACGTAGTGGCGGAAAGTAGGTGTCAGAGATTAGGGGAGTGACGTGTGCCGGCCGGAAACGGGACGGTGCGAAGGGTGGGTGGGTTTTTCCGCGTCGACGGGCACGCAGCGCGACGGCCGATCAGTCGGAAAACGTCCAAACTAACAATCGACCCCGGGGAATATTTCGTTCGATGGGAAATTTTTCCCTCGAATTTCGGTCCCCTGTCGACTCGCTGATTCTTCTCCGTTCTCCATCATTTAAACGGATACATGACTAAATGAATACCTGTAACTCGTGCTAATAAATATTTCTTTATATTTGTAATGCATAATTCTAATAACTAATTCTGCAATCAAATCGTTTTAAATGTTTATAAAAAATCGTTGTTAGCGAATTAATTTGTATAAAACTTTGGCATTTTTATTTTATGCGAATGACCAATTCCGAGGGTGAGTGCTTGAAGTCGGGAATCAGTTAAAAAATCCGGCAAAAAATGGATCGATTCTGACGAGGGGCGAGTGGCTATACAAAAATTGAGTACATTTCGATTGCTTCACAAATTAATGTCCGATTCTCTATGTGTTATCATTTATTTATACATTTTAAATGGGGTGGCGTGAAACGATCCGCAGGAAACTGAAGGTAGAACAAGCTATACTTATATCCAATGTGCAAAAAGCGAGAAAGAGAAGGGGGAGGGTTTCGGACGAACAGAAGGGAACATTAACCTGGTTGACCCTTGCAGCGGAGCGGTCGGCCGGAAAATTCGAAAACCCGTTTGTCCAGCCCTTTACTATCCCCCGGCAGACTTGGTCGTTAGCCACGAGGCTCTTTTTGTACCGATAAGCATGCAGCATTACGTTCTCGCGTAAGCTGATTCGTATTCGCCTGGGATAAAGGAGCTGCACTGTTTGATCCCTTCCCTGAAATCCCTGTGACAAGCTCAGTTTTCTTGGGAACCCTCAGCTCTCGCGGAGATCGTAGGAAATAGTTGAGAAATAATTCTACTCGAGAATTTATTCTGACTATGAAATGCAATGAGGTATAAACAAGATATGAATGTGATTTTATTCTTCTATCATTTTAATAAAAAGCAATATAAAATTTATGTACTTTAAAATGTTTATGTTATTAAAAGCAATGTAAATTTATGTATTATGAGTAATGTAAATTTATGTATTATGAGTAATTTTAAACAAGAGGTAGCAAGTGTTCAAAGTTTATTGTATTTTTTAACTGATATACTGACAGTTCTGTTTAGTACGAAAATCTGCAGTCCATTTATAAGACGTCACATAAAATGTATGACATTAAACATTGCTTAAATATATTTACGTGCAAAATAACTAATTCTTATCACCCCTATTCCAAACAGAATTAAACGATTTTTGTACAAAAAAGGGAGACCCTGAAATCTAACTAAGGATTATCTCGACCACCGCCGGAAGATTACCAACGGCAAATAAAAAACCTGTGCCAAATTGATAATTCCTGCCTTTTATTCCGTATTCACACGGTATAAATAAGCCGGCCACCCTGTGTCGTATCCGTCATTGAGTCCCTACACGCGAAATCGCCAATCGATGCGGAAACTCGTGAGCCTGGATACCTCTGAACCGTAAAATCCGAAAGAATCACAGCCACGACACGAATCATTTTTAGTCTAGCTTTCCTTATTTCATCGTTATATCAGAGGAGGGGGGATGAAAGGTCCGAGGGAGAGAGCTTATCTGCCGGACGAAAGCCTTCTCCCGATCCCGCGTATGTAAACTTCATAAACATCCTTGGCTCGGTTGTTTGGTCGAAGTTTCTGTGAGGAACTACCCTCCCTCGACCAAATTAACCCTGTTTGAATAACTCGTCCGCATTCCTTTTTTCATCACGCCCGCGCCGCTGACCATCGACCGGCTTAATTCGTTTGCTCCTCTTGTTTGAGCAAGTGTCCGGCTAGCATATGCGCCTTCTATGACAATTAGAAAACTGTGTGCGACTCGCTCGGCGCGTATGCGCTTGTTTGGTTTTCAGTGACCCCTCGCAGCTTGTTCGGCATGATCAAAGGTATCGATCGAGTAATAATTTATATGACAACGTATAACGTAACCGCAATACAACGAGACAGAATGCAATCATTAAATCGTGGAATGTAGTTCACGAAATGTAACAGGATTTTCTAATAATTTTATAAAACTTGCCTCGGTAACGATCGTTCACCGAATTTCGTGGAATGCAAAGGGAAGTCGGGGAAGAGTGATATACGGGGAAGCGACGTACGAAAAGAAAAAGGACTGCCGTGGGGTGGGAGGCGGGGAGACGGTGTCCCAACGTGCGATTAGATGACTTGTCAACCTACGAGAAAATTGCGTTTTACAAACTTGTTTCGAGAAAAGAATTGGAGGGAATTGCGGATGAGGGCGGTCGGATGGAGGCAGGTAAAGCGTGGCGGAAGAGGGTTAGAGAAGAGCGAGGCCGAGGGAGAGGTATCAGGACGAGAACGAACGGTAGAAAGAAAGAAGAGGAGGGCCCCTCTTTATATTAGGGCGAAACAGTCTAAACCGAGCTTCGAGCGATGCAAAGTCGCCGCCGCCTTCTGTGCCAGCCTCCACCCCCGACCTCCGCCTTGTCCTTCTTTCCAACCTCCTCCGCCTACTCCTTACAAAGGAGGGACACAAATTGCCTCGGAACTTAGTTTCACCGGATATAAAGGACTTTCCGATTACGTTAGTCGTACTCCGTGATTGATCCGAGATGACGATTGCGAGGTCCGCCCCATGTGATCTTCTTTTCTTCTCCTAGCGACGTTTACCGTCGCCGATCGCCCCAGGATTAACGGAACTTTCAATTCTTTGAAGGTACTCCAAGCAATATGATATAATAGTTATTCAATAGAATTTCATTCAAATTAATTTATAATAATGAACAGTCGAACCAGGAGACAATATCTGTTAAATTCTTAATTCATCACTTTATATTTCTATCGAGTTAAAAGTTCTGACCTTATTTTCTGGCTGATTTCTGGAACTAAGGTAAATCAGCTTGAATCAGGCTCTATCTATAATAGCTTTAGTTCACGTACACGGTGTTCCTCGAAGCTAGCCTTAGTCATAATCTCAAAGTACCACCGAGTTTCATTAGATCATTTAATAGCGATAGAATAAATGATATACTCAATTTTGAACGAATTGCTGTGAGTTATATTTTATAATTTGCGATCAGTTTGAAATAAGCTGACCCAGTTGCACGCGACACCCTGTATGCGTTATTGGCTGCGTTTCCACTTGGACCGAACTTGAATTACACGATTAATCTCCTAACGAGAATTAGGTTACGCTATGATGGTAATGGATGGCGGTGAAATTTCGGGAAGAATGGGATCTTCGCTTTCGAACTTCTAGAACGGCTGAACAGGAGAGTTCTGAATAGGTGATTTATAGATTTGATTAATAGCGATATTATTGTGCGTTACCAGACGATGATATTGATCTCATCAACTCAATGATATATGATAATCAGCTAGATATTGATCGGCGAATTAGCCGTAATTACGGTGATTAATTCACATTCACGCGTCAGATGAATTTAAGGTTGTATAAGCCGTAAGATCTCTGGCAGAAGTTTAAGACATGTAATAAAAAGCTGTCTCCAATATTTGAAGCAATGAACTTTTAGGAAAAATGATAATTACAGAGGACTAAGGTTTATAAAATTGTTCGACC
>NW_017143771.1:69803-107891 GCF_001652005.2 Ceratina calcarata
TAACAAGTTAGTATTACTTCTATATCATTTATAGGTGATAATACACGCACGTCACGTCTACGTGATTTAATTTGCAACATAATTTATTTGATAGCCTTTTCTTTGTATGTCTTAGCACCGGAACGGTTACAAACAATGTATGGAACTCAGGGAAAGCAGACGGTTAAGAAGAATATCGTGGAAGTTGTTCGCGCGAGGGAGTACGTCGCTCGAGTTGAACGTCGTAGAGAAGGAATAATATCGTCCCGTGACGAAATCTTTCCGGCAAACTCCCTGGTGGCGTATCCCATAGCCGGAGTTCTCCTCGAAACGAAGAGAAAATTGGAAGAGACTCGAGGAGGCGACCGGTCGCAAGGTTGATAAGACAGAGAGAGAGGCAGTGGCGCGGTGAGAAAAAGGAGAAGACGGGTAGCCCCCCTTGAAACGTCGGTTCCTCTGGGAGTCGCGAATGAAATTTCATTTCGGGAGCGGCGTAATCTCGGAATTGTTACTTGACTTCGTTCGGGAGAGCATGAAAGGGATCCGCCGGATTCTGTAATCGGCAAAATCGCCTACACCTCGCCCTTTGTGCCCTCCCCCGCCCAGCCGCGTCTCAAACGCCTCTTCGGCCTCCTTGAGCAACAAGCCCATTATTTCGTACACCTGTGTTTTCAATTGGCCCCCAGCACCGTACCCTCGGGAGGCTGCGAAGGTGCCGGGGTGAACGAGCCCTGATGAGACTCTAAAAGGAGTCTTAACCACTCCCGGGATCGATGCAATCTGCGAGCCGGCTCAATAAATCGAGTCATAATGAAGCAAACTGGAACTGAGAACGAGGGGGATAAAGTATATTGGAATGCGAACGGGGTGCGCATGTATATCCTAAATAATCTGTTAATGTATAATCTATTGTGCATTTTATTAGACAAATACATTTGCTATTTAATAAAAGAATTCTCCTATTTTTTTTCTCCTATGGACAGATGCATAGATAAAATTATAATACTTTTCGTTCCTTCCATCATGATTATATAATTTCATCAAATTTGCATAATACACGTTCCAAATTATTATATCCTTACAATACAACCCTACTTCAAAGTAGCTGAAAAAATTCTTTGGCCCAACGATTTGAACAACGTCCCATCTGGATGTCCTATGCAAATAAGCACTCGAATAAGAATTTAAGTAGCTCATCTTGACTTAAATACTCTGTACATAAAAAAACATCTGGAGAGAGACTTCACGCTCAATTTTTTCAACCGAATGATAAATATCGTTCAGTGGGTTCCTGATACGTCTCTACAGCACGCGCAGCCTTTTGAATCTCTAACATGCAAATGCTGGTACTACGGTTGTTAGGCGAAGTTTAAACTCCACTCGTCTTATGCTAATTCGTCGATGTCCCCCTAACTCCCTCCCCCTCTCCCTGGAGCACAAAAGTTCAACGCGAGTGCATTTAATATTGTTGCCAGCAAACCGTGAAATCTCAGTATCATGTAAATTAGCCAATTGTTAAGAATGCTCGCTGGTCATTCAAAGATTATCCAGCGAACGAAAACGACGGTGCTGGTAAACTTTAATAGTGAAATTTCTAACTGTTATTTTTTAAAAAGATTTCAATAACAGGAAACATTTTCCAATCACGACCGGCTTTGAACCTTTTGTACACTCGACGGGCGGAAGCATTAGGGCTCTTTAATCGAACGCGTTGTTCGATTCTTTTGAACGCACGTAACGAGTTTTTTGCCGGTCCGCGTGTAACGTATTTGTGTTGGTCACGGCGCGCGGTGCGGAGCGGTGCAACGGGATCAATCGCACGACCTTCCAACCCTTTCAAACGCGCACACAATAACAGTTTCATTCATTTGACGCGAACGCGGCAGTAAATAAAAAAATTAAATTTGAATCGTCGCCGGGCTTGTTAACTCTGATAATTAACGTGTGTGCGGGTAACTCGGAGAGGATCTAAGCTCACATCTAATTTCTGGATAATGTCACATCTTGACGTTATTTATGTAAATTTTAGACTTAATATATATTCAAACGATTATTGATTGTATAATGCGTTACTCTGATTTCATTGGTATTTCATTTTCTGTCAGCGTCGATTTATCTAAAACTGCCAGTTAACCCTGTCTATCAAAACCAGGTGGTCATCGCGCGCGCCGAAGACGCCCGTGTCAGCAATTACTCGAAGCAGCCGCCAATTCCGTCCCGGGTGCAATCTCGGCGAGAAATCGCTTTATCTTTCTTACAGGAAATCCTGGCGTTGAATTAAGTTAGCGCGGTTTATTTGCTCGTATATATCGACAGTATTTCAGAGATAAAGAAGAACGAGGCCGGCGAGGGGTCGGAAGCGAGCGGGCGGCGCGCGGAGTTCGGCGAAAGGGAGAAAACGAAACGGAGCGAGGTGGAGGGCGGGCGAAGAAGGGAAGGAAACGGTAGACCGGTCAGAAGGCGAGGGTGGGTCGTGCATGGAGTCGCAAGATACGAGAAATAATGGTCGCACGTATACGCGCGCCATACTTGTACACACAAGGCCAGACCGCATGCAACGCGTCGGTGGACGGGGGAGGCAGCAGGAACTGACCACCGAACAGTTCCAATGGGGCCTGGCGCTCGCCGCTCCGCCACTCTGGTAATAGTCTCGACAATAATCATTTATTGTTCCTCAATGGCGTCGACGCGTTGCCGGAGCTCAGGCTAACGGCACCCGGCCACCCGGGCGCAGAGGGAAAGAGACCGGGAGCCAACAATTTAAAGTCGACACTGAAACCCCGTTCGGTCCCCATACGAGCGTCCTGTGTGCATCGTTTCACACGAGCGTGTTATTTATGGACATAATCGACCGATCATGAGAGGACTGAATCTCGATGTACTCCAATTTCAATCAATTTTTGTGATTAGTCGTCAGTATGTAACAGTTACAATCATTTGGTTACAGGAAATAAAGATAAGACTGAATTGTGCAGGACTGATTAATTTTGGTTCCATAGAATGAGAAGCTCCATTGTAAAATAGATGCATAATTTCTTTTAATCAAATGAATACATAAATAATAATTCTCCCTTATTGTTATATTCATTTTTATTAAGAGGTGATGAGTACAAGTGAAAGTTAGGTAATAAGAAGAAAGTTTTGGTTTTGCAAACGAGTCCTTTTCCAGGACTCAATATAATTTCAATTCTATTCTAATAATTCTTCCTTATTAAAAGAAATCGATTCGTTATTTGTAAACAAGAAATTCATCCTAATACATGTTCTGTCGTACAAGGTAGAACTGGCGAACTGCATAACACAATTTTCGATCCACGACGCGCGACTTGACAGTTCCTCCGGAGACGGTCAAAGTTTCTCGAATCTGCATCTATGAAAAGAGGAATTACCTGGTAGTCTAGGTGCAAACGTGTGCAAATGCATACGCGTATCTATCCGTATACAGAGTAACGGTGGCATTTACATGGCGGGACGCATCGGTAATAAACACTTGCCGAGCAAACGGTGTGTGCTCGACGTTTGATTGGGCCGGGCGCGTAATGACAGGGCATTGTCATGCAAATCTTGTCGAAACCCCGCCGCCGCTTATGGCCCCGGGGCCCATTAAGCCCGCAGCCGTTCGCTTATCGTCCTGTTTGGTGACCGTAAATCGTCAATTTGCGAATCCTCCGAACTTGACGGGCTTTACATCCGCCCTGCCGCCCCGTCTCCACGACTTGGAACGCTCCTTAATTTGTTCGGAGCCGATAGGATGCTCGATTCGTGTTACCAACCCGTCAGACGCATTGCCAATCGATTCAGTGGGAAAACATTGCCAATCTGATTACCAGAAAATTTGATACAATAAATGTATTACATAAAATGATGAAAATATTGAGACGTCAAATTGTGGCTGGCATTATCAAGTTACTGCCTTTCATTATGATGAAGAAATCGTTTCTAATAACTCGAAGACAGTGTAAGGTAGTAAGAGTGGAAAAAGACAATCTTTTTTACAACACAACAGTAAGAATGAAAAAAGACAATCTTTTTTATAATTACCACGTCATTTAATTTTGAATATATTTCATACTAAACCAGCCATACACTAATTGAAAAAAATTGAAAAATAAAAGAAGGACGAAAATTGTTTTGTCGCATCGTTGAAGTTGTAATTATTATTGAAGATGGTACCAAACTGAAGTACCAGTAAACAAGTAACACTAAATTGCTCTCAATTCTAAAAAAACATCTGCAAGAACTGTCGGTAGCTTCAATGTTAACCCAAGATACATTAAAAACGCTATATTGCTTCTGATATAACATTATACCACATTCTATAATAAAAAGTTTTCATATTGAAATTATCCTTGTATGCATTCAGTTCTTATCCGTCACGCATTGAATGCGTCGATCTCTTAGAATATCAGTATCATCTGAATGAATGTTTCGCAGTTTCCAGACGTATAAGCACGATACAAATCTGTAGTAAAACGGAGCGCATTTAGATATGTGGGGTTAGTCGGCCGGCTGGTTAGCTGGCGACCGGTGGCCATGCGTATCTGCAATAACAGGATCACGAGCTTATAGCCAGAGCTTAGAGGGTTCGATCAATTATTGTTCGCTTCCTATCTACGTCACGCCGGCCTGGAGCGCCGTTGGTACAACGAACCGCGCCGCACGGCACCGCACTTCCTGCTTGCCGCTGTTATTAGGAAGTAAGCTATTCCTAAGCGATCTAGAAACTGTCACGTTGTTGATGTTTACGCTGCTGCGTTTTCGGGGGCTAATATCAGCGGAACAACCCAGATAACAGCTATCAAGAACCGGTCTCTACCGCTCCTTTGATAATCCCGGCGTATTTCTATTGCGAATGGAAAATTACTCCCACCGGAGGAACTCCTAATGGGCTTGTAAACATTTACGAACGCTGGTCCTGCTAATGTATCCTTCAATAATTCGTAACGAAGAATTTTCAATTACTTTTATAGTCACTTTCAACGACGCATGTTTAATTACAATTTTAAATACCATAATCTGCATTTTGCAAACGTAGAGTATTAATCACAATTATATCTAGAGCAACTATTTATATTTAATGCATTTCACAGATTATACTCCTCCAGGATTTGCCTTCTGGTACCTCGATAGAATTTATTCGTAATATAAAATTATTTTTAATAAATATTATTCAGCCCCAAATGCACGAATAATAATCGCCAATAAAGTCATGAAATTCTGCGAATCATAAATCAATGTTTTTCACGAATATTGGTCCATTACAAGGCTGATCCCTACAGGATTTTCTGTACACAAAATTAATTAAATAAATAACGGCGCGTTATTTGCGCTGATCCGCTCGAAAATGTCAATTTTCAAATATTATCGAACCCTGGCCGGGTTGCAACAATAGCGTAAATTGTCGTGGCTCGAAACGGCCTATAGACCTGTCAGAACCAACTATATCGTCACGGTTAGGCCGCTTATCTCTGGCACGGTGGCATGCTAATCAACGGGATACCGCCCCCGTGCATCTACATGTATATGGAGTAAACGTTTCTGGATAGTTATCTCGATTTGTCGAAATAATCCCGGGACAAATCGCGCGCCGATCCTGTTCTGGCTTATCTTCGTTTCTATTTCCACCCTGGCATAGTCGAAATTTTTCGCCTCCTCCACCTGGTTGAATTAAAATTTTAATTATCATTTATGGTCGACGGCCAGTATTCGGTTTCATAAATTATTTCAGATTATATAAATCACTTTGAGATCCAATTGGTGGGTCCAAATTTTAATCGAACACAAAATAATTTCATATTTTTATTTAACCAAGAATTAAATAAATGAGCACCACATGGAACGATGATTATTTATTAGCAAATTATCCAGCCATCACGTGAAAGATTAAATCGTGGAGTGATCGACTGAGTCGACATTATTTTTCTACCGTAATCATACGTCCAGTAACGGCGTTATATAAAGCCGTTGATGCGTCTCGAAGTTGTTCGCCAGAAGTGAAAAGGGTCTTCGAACGGGTTTGATGACGTCGAAGAAGGCGAAGACGGCGGTGGCTCGGCGAAAGGAGACGTAGACCGGAAGGCCGGAAGAACGAGTGATTTCGCTCTGTATTCCGCGACGGGAGGAAGCGAGATGGGAGCCAAGAGGTGGGAGAAGGAGAAACGTTAGAGAAAAGATGTGGGAGGAATGGAACGAGGCGCGGCACGGCGCGGCGCGGCGCGGGTTCGGGGCTCGATTATGTGATATAAAGTTGCCGGAGCGAGAGGGGGTCGGATAAGAAAGGAGGGCCAAAGAGAGATGCACCCCCGTTGATTGAGCCGCCACCTTCAACGTGCCGTGAACACATGTGCTGGTGGCAACACTCTGATTGGAAGCCAGATGGGCTCTTCAGCCTCTTACCTACTCGGCTCCCCCTGACTGTTTCCCTTCCTCCCTCGGTTCCCATCTCCGAGCATCTTTTTCTTCGTCGACACCTGAAACACAACCCTCTCTCGCAAAGTGCCTCCCGATATTGCGCTCCGCCGTTGCTATCGCGGCCTCGACTATCACCTCCGCGCGCAGAGCCCGCCGAACGATCAAATTGAAAGCGAGGCGGCCTCCTCTTCGGCATAAGAAGCTGCGAACGGCGCCGGATAAACTCGGGTTTAATACTGCATGAAACTAACATTTATTTCACGTCCTCTCGGATTTAACAGAATAACCGAACGATTGATTGAATCGAATATCCGCCCCTCGGCTCGTGCCGAGTCCGGGTCATTCCGTTGATGCCAGTTTTCGATCTTAACGGAACTTCCTAGACGACTTCGCGATCCGCGGCTTTTATTCAAATTCTTACCGAGTTCCAACGCGCGTATACCGGGAACAGACCCTCCACGAGGATCGTTCGCGTCGCCCGAATCGCGGTATTTTACATTAATAGGATCTGGAAAGTTCCCGCGTATTCTTTCGAGCGAGTCCTCAGCCACAGTTAGCATGCGTTAACGCATTGATTCGGTTAAAACTTCCGCGGAACACTCGTCCATATGCCACTTTTGTCACGTTTTCATTTACATTTGTATCCACGGTTTAAATCGCCCTGTACGAAGTTTGGGAATTTCTCTTTTCCGCAGTCAGTGCGAAATTGTACTATTGATCAAGCGTTGGAACGATGCTGGAGTCGCGACAGTAAAAGATATGACGATAAGACGAACGGAGGCTACAGAAAAGAGACACAAAGGGACGAGCCATTAAATTTGACAGGAGTTAACAAGTGAACGACAAACAGAAATGAGAAACTCGCTAACGAACCGAACTGTAGGTTCTGGCAATTAGCCTAAGCGTCGCTCCGATGATTAACTGCACTCTATTTAGCCCCCCTTCCCCCTGTTCGAAGATGCCACTCGACGCCTGTTGGTGACACTTCACTACGGAACAGGTTTTCTTTTGCACCGCAACATCCGAAAGCAGTAATTAGAGCGTCCCGTAACTAGACCGTTTTCCTTGGTAACTGGATGGCAGCTATACTACGTCGTACAAGCGTACCGTTTACTATCTCCGTCTCTCTCTCTAGCTGACAAAACGGCCGAGGGATTTTCTGTCTTTAACAGGAACGAGGTGATGCCTGACTTTATATCGTGTTGCGACTCGTTAAAGTACCCGGCGGCCATTGTCGTAATTGTGACTGCCGCCGTGAAATCCAGCGATCGCAATAAGAACCGCTTTTGTATAAATGTACGGAGATTAGAACGGCCACGGTTCGAGACGCTTCAGCCCCGCCGACGGGAATTTAAAAGCTCTCTCGTCGAAGACGTTCACTTCTATGTTAGGCAGTTGTGTTTATTCCACTGCTCGTACAATTTTATTTCACTCATGCTCGTCTTACTATTATTATAGTAAGAGAGAGTGCGTTTGTACTCTGACTTAGCTATTTGACCCATGAAACATTTCTGTACATCTTGAATTTTATATATGATGATAATTAATACGGGCAAACGGGAGACCGTAAGTATAGTACGTATGTGTCGACTGATCTCGTCTAATTTAATTGTCCGTTTCTCAAACTCATTACTGGCCAATCTCTGATCTCGTCACTGGTACAGATAAATCCGTCCCCGAACAAAAGCCAGGAGGGTCGCGATCAGGAAAACGACGTCCCGTCGACGGTAACGTCAGTAGGTTTACAGGCTGAACGTAAACGGGCTTGTTAGGACGGGTGGATGGATTCGAAGGTTTTCACGTGCGAGGAAGAGAAAGCGAGACGGCGGAGTCGGGGGGGTGGTGTGTACGTGTGTGGGTGCGAGGTCGGGAAGGGGGAAGAAGGTAGACAGAAAGGAAGCAGGGGTTTCCAGTCAGGACATGAAGGACAGTTCACCGGGTTTGCCCGGCGGCGGTCCCCAGAGGTGGCAGCCCCGTTGCAAGCTGAACCTAGTCTGTGGTTGCCGGCTTGTTAGATCCAGTTTGGGGTCGCCGGACGGCCGTCTGAAGAGGGGAGGGGGTTGACCAGGAGGGCGCCACTCTTCAGTAGACCGCAATCGGGTATGCAATTTACGTGGTGTCCGACCTCTGCGACCTACGCTACGCCTCCATCCCCTTATTCCGCTCCGTACGCTCGTGTGTCCCATCCTCGACGTCCGCCCTCTCTCCATCCACCCTCCACGCTCTGCTCGTTTTCGTTCCCCTTTCTCCTTCCTCTCCAGGCCCGCGTCTCTTCCGAGGTTCGCACGGGGGTGCGAAACGAAGGATCCCAGTGCTCAGGTGTTCGATACGCAAAGGAAAGACGCGTGGCACTGCTAGGCCCTGAATATCGTGCGGCACGATCGGTCGAATGGGGTGGCACGGGTCGAACGAAAGACGATGGCTGTCGCGAGCAGAAGCTCCGACGACGGCGGTTAAGGATAGAACTGGTTTCTTCGAACTTATCAGAGGGAACACTGTGTAAGATTTTCCTCGTGGCCCTCGACGTCCCGGGTTTTACGAGCCGGTAATGACGCCCAGGAAATTGGAAGTAGCGAACGAGAGGATTGAAATTGGTCGAGCATACGAATCTAACAATTTGTCGGAGATCAAGGTGAAGTGTTTCACCATGGCGGTGCGCGAATGCAATGGTCGAGCGACTGATAAGTTAACGCGACTTTTCGTTCTGGCTCTCTACCAGTCTTTCATTTCCGACCTAACGATGAATGGATGGGATAGTGAGAGAAGTCGATTACAGTGCAGCTTTAGGAGGGACTTCTTGTTAAAATTGCAAATTAGTTGCTATGGGCACTCAATTAAACATTATAGAACGTACGATAGTCTTCCCATTTTATGTATTTTCTATTTTATACATTTAAAGGAAGAGGAACTGTTAAAAATAAGCAAGTGCAAAATTAAACATCTTCAATAAGATTCACGAAGTAAGCAATTTAATATATATTCGTATTAAATAAGTTAACAGAGGTAATAGCAGCAGCAATATTGACAAGCATTAAATGTTAGATCTCATTTAAAAATTTGATTCTATCCTCAACGTCGAATAGGAATTCCAAGGTATCGTCGAGTATTACATGATTTCCATTTCTCTGATTCCAGTACCCGGCTCGCGGTATCTCAAGAATGCATAATACATAGTTTTCGTTCAATAAAACAGAGTGGTAAGTAATCCGTGGCATCAGGTGTTGCGCGTGGGTCTCAAGTTGTTCGACACGTTCCAATGCAAATGTCAGGCGTCGGGTGTACCGAGCCGGCGTAATGCGGGTGTTAATCGCCAGGTCGCAATAGCCGACCGCATAATTCGTCGAATTTACAAGCCTTATCGTTTGACCGTCGCGTTTAATCGTCGAGAATTAGGCCTGCGTCGTCAGCCCGACGCTTGACGCAATGATGAAACGTCAAATAATATTAAATCTCCTAACTGACTCAAAATATTACTTCGCCTTTCGATTGCTAAGATAAAATAATTTCTGTCGTAAATAATGAACGAAATAAAAAGAAATATTTCATTGTTTACTAGATGTTTGATTTAAATGTGTCTATAATATCGTAATCGAGAAAGCTGTCAAATATCGATTAAAGGAACGGAATGACAGTCGTTCATATTTGACTGCCATATGTTTCAATGTTTAACGTTATGTTTTAACGTTTTTATATTCAATGCTTGAGAATTATTGGTGGGACTTAAAGATCATCAAGATCAATCGGGAAATGAAAGACTGTAAATAATCGATCTATCAAGTAACAGAAATTTCAAATGACTCGCGTCTCTCACCATCGGAATTATTATTCCACGTTATTTGATATTTCCAATTCGTGATAATAAATGTTCTACGTGCACACAATGCTCGCGAATGAATAAAGAAAATTCCCAAAGATAATTGCATCGTACGGTAAGTACTTAAGAAGCGGAAGCCGAGGGGAAACTCCAAGTTCATCGAGTTTTTAAACTTCCTTTTTTTAGACTGTCCGAAGTACTTGACTAACTTGAAATCTTCTTAGACCAAACGAGGGAAAGTAAGGAACAAGGGAAATCTAATTTCAGCTCCGCGGTGTGTAATAACCAAGAAATGTCAAAATGGGGAAAATGGAGGTAATGTTAGAATAATTCGTTTTCTCTCGAACCAGACCGAGTACCCACTTCTTCTTTCACCAGCAACCAAATCGCTTAATTTAATTATAATTATTTAATCGAATAGAAATTAACAAAATTCATGTCATATTTTCTCCAATTGTAGTGTTTAACATAATTCTTGAATTACAAACGAATCCTTATTGTTTTTTAATTAATAGAATTTAGATATTCTTTGTATACGATTGATAAAAATTGATTACGGTTCGTAGCATATTGTTGCTTACATAACTGGTGCTGCGAATGGTATCGGAAAGGCTGTCGCAGAGAAGATAGTCGGCCACGGTGGCAAAGTGATACTGGCTGACACGTCGTGCAAGGCATCTAAAATGGCAGAATCAATGGGTGACAAAGCTGTATTCGTCTGCGTAGACGTAAGTCTAAAACATTAAAAAATATGCAACAGAGCTTTCACGAAATTCACAACACTAAAAGTGAATGAGACGTGGTATCACATTAGAAAAGATCGACACCGATTTGGAAGCAATAAAAGTTGGTAGCATGATGGACAAATTTGACAGGTGAGACTGGAACAGGACATAAAAGAGAGTATAAAGTGCGCGAAGGATAAGTTCGGGGGCGTGAACGTGTTGGTGAACTCGGCCGGGATCCTCGCGCACGAGTACTTATACGATTTCAAGGAAAAGAAGCCGCATTCCGTGGAGAACTTCAAGAACCAGTTCGACGTGAACGTTTGGGGAACGTTCAACGTGACGCGTTTGATGGTCGGGCTGATGGCGGAGAACAAGCCGGACGCGAACAACCAGAAGGGAGTCGTTATCAATCTCGCTAGTACGATGGCGTTCGAACCGCCAGGTCACATGGTCGTCTACGGTAGCACGAAATCTGCTATCGTCGGTATGACAGTGCCGATGGCCAGAGGACTGGCGTCTCAAGGGATTCGCGTGGTCTGCGTTTGCCCTGGTTACATAAAAACCCCCATGATAGGTATTGCTGTATTAATTAAGATTTTCCCTTAATTTAATTTATTTACAAATTGTACATAAATCAGAAGATTCCAATTAATCTGATTAATAAGCTATTATATTAGCTATTATAATCTGACATGATTTGTGGAGAATATTTTTACTGATGTTTGCACTTTCAGACGTAATCGATCAGGAAGAGAAGAAAAAGATTATAAGCATGAAACTAACGCCGAAGCGATTAGGTAAAAGCGAAGAGATAGCCCATCTGGTCAAAGCGTGCATCGAGAATCCGATAATAAACGCTGAGAACATACGGATAGACATGGGCTACCGGTTCTGTCAGGCGGACGAGAGTATACGATTGATAAAAATTGATTACGGTTCGTAGCATATTGTTGCTTACATAACTGGTGCTGCGAATGGTATCGGAAAGGCTGTCGCAGAGAAGATAGTCGGCCACGGTGGCAAAGTGATACTGGCTGACACGTCGTGCAAGGCATCTAAAATGGCAGAATCAATGGGTGACAAAGCTGTATTCGTCTGCGTAGACGTAAGTCTAAAACATTAAAAAATATGCAACAGAGCTTTCACGAAATTCACAACACTAAAAGTGAATGAGACGTGGTATCACATTAGAAAAGATCGACACCGATTTGGAAGCAATAAAAGTTGGTAGCATGATGGACAAATTTGACAGGTGAGACTGGAACAGGACATAAAAGAGAGTATAAAGTGCGCGAAGGATAAGTTCGGGGGCGTGAACGTGTTGGTGAACTCGGCCGGGATCCTCGCGCACGAGTACTTATACGATTTCAAGGAAAAGAAGCCGCATTCCGTGGAGAACTTCAAGAACCAGTTCGACGTGAACGTTTGGGGAACGTTCAACGTGACGCGTTTGATGGTCGGGCTGATGGCGGAGAACAAGCCGGACGCGAACAACCAGAAGGGAGTCGTTATCAATCTCGCTAGTACGATGGCGTTCGAACCGCCAGGTCACATGGTCGTCTACGGTAGCACGAAATCTGCTATCGTCGGTATGACAGTGCCGATGGCCAGAGGACTGGCGTCTCAAGGGATTCGCGTGGTCTGCGTTTGCCCTGGTTACATAAAAACCCCCATGATAGGTATTGCTGTATTAATTAAGATTTTCCCTTAATTTAATTTATTTACAAATTGTACATAAATCAGAAGATTCCAATTAATCTGATTAATAAGCTATTATATTAGCTATTATAATCTGACATGATTTGTGGAGAATATTTTTACTGATGTTTGCACTTTCAGACGTAATCGATCAGGAAGAGAAGAAAAAGATTATAAGCATGAAACTAACGCCGAAGCGATTAGGTAAAAGCGAAGAGATAGCCCATCTGGTCAAAGCGTGCATCGAGAATCCGATAATAAACGCTGAGAACATACGGATAGACATGGGCTACCGGTTCTGTCAGGCGGACGAGTTCTGGAAGGACATGAAAAAGGATAAGAGCAAGAACAAGTAATTGACGATCGTTGATTTCGTAACCAGTATTAGAAGACGCAAATATGTTCGTGCATAGCGTTCTGACTGTCAATAAGGTCGTGTCGTCGCCAAATACGAATGGATGATGCAAAAGATAGTAACAATAAGTACAAAGGCTCTTGATAAACGTATTTCTTGCAAATTGCGAACACAGTAACATTTTTTATATCACTGTACGAGTGTAGTTTTTGTAATTATTGTGAACTTGTATTAAAAGACTTTTTTGGTACGATCAACGGTTGCGATTTATATTTCGAATTTAACGGGGGATCTCTGTCGCGGGTTTGCTCGACAAAACAAAGAGAACGCTCGCAAACTGACGGCGGGCGCGATCAGTCGACGGATTCTCAAGCACGTCGCGTCGTCATCAACGGCGACGTGCAACCGCACAGAACCACCCGTTTCCTTCGCTATGAAATTTATGTATGGAAATATCCAAGCCCGCTGGAGGGAGAGAGGGCCAAGGATAGAGCATTACGCATGTAGAATATCACGACCAGCAGCTGGAGGCCCTCCCGTGACGACACTTCCTAGGAAAAATGTATTTTAGCGTCTCGCGACGACGACGGAGGCGGCTAGGTGGAAATACGCGACGCGCTCCGCCGACCCTCTCCTTTTTCCAACGCCATTCGTTTTCTCCAGAGCTGCGCCTCCAAACCTCTGGAGTCTTCATCGACAGCGCCTACGACGCACTTATACATGGTGTCCTAAATCTCATCCATAAATAATAGAAAATCTCTTTGACGGATTAACGAATCGTGACAGAAAGATTAAACATTTTTAATAGCAATGATATTGAATTGATTATAAATTTAAAATACAGAACAGGCTCAGACCGTTTTTAAATTTTAAGTGCTACTAAAAAAGATTCAGTATTAATTTAACGTACAACTACGCAACATCAATAAGAATTATAATCCTAGTTTTTTTTATTATAATAAATTCTTATTTATCATAACTTCAAATAATTGCATTATTAAATGTAAAACATTTCTTGATAAAATCAATTGATTAAAAAATCATCTTAAACTATTATTTAATTTTATTTATTTTGTTCTGGGATATGATCACCTCTGATCGTCTAATTTTATGAAATTCGAAATTCGTGCAAGACGTGTTCAGATAAAATCGATGATACACTATATTTTCGATAAAAATTCTACTGGCTCACCCTGTATGTAAGACCTGTACAATACCAGTCTTACGTACATTTCTGTGCTTGAATTCTCATGTTTTATGCACGCGCGATGACGATTTTACGAGGTGGGAACAGATTGTTAGAAGCCCGGAGCCGAGGGAGGATGAATCGGTCAGCGACCGGTGGAAACCGTGTTTACCTTTCCGTTTCCGTCAGTTGCATGTCGGAACGGATGTTTACGCCGGTTTTTCCACAACCGCTTGATTTCGGATGCGGCTGCTTGAATTTCTTTTCTTATTCATCTCGTGCATCGATTTTTGATATTTTCTACAGTGTTGTGCATTTCAATTAACGTACACCTTCGCCTGTGCATTTTTGTTCATATTGTATCATATTTAATACTTTTGTAAAACTGAAATATGTATATGGGAAATTGTGTAATCAAATTGCAAATTTTTGTGACAAGGTAAAATATTTAAAGTTGCATTTCTAAAATGCAGTCTGGATAATAATTTATTTTATTGGCTGAACATTTTGATATTTTTTGCATACTATCCTCAAATTTCTAGCATGTCGATGCAAAATCGATGTAATAATGGATAGTATGCTTTTAAAAAAGGATTAATTCAGGACAAACATTTTTCATATCAATCTATATTTTCATCTAATTGTAAGAAAATGTATCGGTTATCAATCGCTTTTTAAAATCTTATCTAATGAAAATCGAATTAACCGCTAACGGAACCAACAATATTCTTGATATCATTGGCTACAACACTGATTACGCTCTTGACGACAGCGGCTATGGTAACTAATCCGTCCTGAAGAACAGCCGCGCCGACTACGTACAATGGGCTATTAACTGCGATGTCGTAGTAAATGTGCAAGATAGTGGATAGCAAAGCAGTGAGTGCGGCGACCGGGACGATATTGTGAATTGCCCTCTCCGTTGCCTTTTGGATGACAGTGGGCAAGTCCGATTGGCCTATGCCACCCAATGCGAGCCTGGTCAGGTTCCTAGCGTACAGGATGTTCTCTCTGAGGCCTGGAAGGACCGGCAACTTCTCCACGTCCTGCAGCGAGGGAATCTTCGGCACTTCGGTCACCTTGCTGAAGTCGACTTTGGAGAGGATCGAGGTCAGGTTGCTGCCGAGCGGGACCACGTTGAGAAGCTCCGAGAAGCCGTTCTGGCCGAGCAGGCTCGACACGGATCCCGTAATGTCGCTGAGATCTCTAGGCACTCTATCTTTCAACCCTTTGATTTCTGCAGGCACTTTATCTACCAACTTGCTGATTTCTCCAGGCACTTTATCTGCCAACTTGCTGATTTCTCCAGGCACTTTATCTGCCAACCCGCTGAATTCTGCAGGCGCTTTATCTACCAACTTGCTGATTTCTCCAGGCACTTTATCTACCAACCCGCTGAAGTCTGTAGCCGCTTTACTTGTCAATCCGCTGGAGTTCGACAATTGGTCGGCCAATCCCTTGAGGGACAGCAAGATGTTCCTCGCCTGGATGTTGTCCTTGCCGACGGCGTCGATCAGTTTTTCCGTGATCTTTTGCAATTCCTTCGTCAGTTTTTCCACTTCTTTATCATTCTTGCCGGACTTTCCACCGCTCGGAGAAAACGCGCTCAACGCGGATCCCACTAAGTCCTCGAGTCCTCTGCGATTCCTTTCTTTCAACTCGCCGATCTTCGCCAGCCTCTCCAACTGTTGGACCAATGCATTGATGGAGAACAAGAGATTCTTCGTCTGGTGGTCTTCCAGATTGGCGGAATGAAGTAGCTTCTCCGTTACATGTGCCAATTGTTTCACCAGTTTTTGCACTTCCTTCTCCTCTTTCTTGGAATGTTCCTCTGATTTCTTAGATTTCTCGTCAGAGTCATCGCTGGACTTGTCGTCAGATTCATGGCTGGGCTTGTCGTGTTTGCCACCTAATAAACCGGAAATTGCCGATTCGCCCTGACCAATTGCCTGTACGAAAGATGTTGGTATTAGAATATTAATTTTAAAGACATGTGTGTATAAAGTACTGAGAATTTTCTTACTTAAAATATATTAAAACATGAATTGTGCCAACTTACGTCCGTGAACGGTTTCGCAGCGGACGAGAGGGACGGGAGAGATGGCAAAAATGAGCCATAGGCGCAAGCAACGAACAGGAGCAAGCAGAATATTTTTGCGTCCATGTTTTCGTTCTAGTTCTGTTTCCTTCACTGTATTCCGGCTTCCATCGGCCAACCTGCTGGTATTTATACGGAGCCAGCGAGTGACGTTACCTCAATTATAGTTCACAATAATAAATTCAAGTATTATGACTTAATAAATGAACGCCAATTAACAAATGGCATTACTATTGGAAGAACGAAGCGCACCTGTTCAAATTGTGTCTTACAACTTAGTTAAGTGGCGCATCGACGTAAACAATGATGATAAATGAACTTCTAGAAATTATAATGCGTTTCTTCTTTAAATATTTTCGACGTGTTTTCTAGGTTCTAATTATGTGCGTAGTTACATTCTTCTAAAGTTTAATATAATTTCTTTATTATCTTTGTTAATAAAATAACAATATAGGAAGTTAGAATGAAATAAGAACATATTTAATTCCTGAGAGATATTTTAAGACCCTATATTGTTCTTTTTGCAATACATCAATTTAAAATATGTTTGAGTATAACGTAGAAGACATCTGCTAATCCTCCTCAAGAAATTAAATCATTAATTCCTGGTAAAATAACAATTATATAAATCCAACGATTGCATTAAATACAATAATTAAATAAAGTTGGCATACGATTCTAGTATTGTTTAATCGTAATTAGAACACGTGATAGAATATACGCATTGATAACTTGCTGAGAGCTCAATCCGCAGGATATGGCTCGCAATTTAAATTCTTGGCCGAGACTTGGAAAAGGAATCTTGCCTGGGAGTAGCGGCGGAATTTTCGCGAGGAAATGAGCACGCGGCATCCCGCGTACCGAAAGTTTCCCTTTCGGAAATCCACCGATTCGTGAACGGCAGACACGATATTATCATCGGTTGCGTTCGTAAACAAAATCGCGACGAGGTGCGTGCGGGAAGAACGTAGTCAGGGTGGTACAGGCCGTTTGATTCCACTGTCGGAAAAGATCTCAGCCCTTGGCGAGCGCGTTTCGTGGAACTTCGAGCGGAACGAAACGCTCCCCGTGCAAACTATCGACGAAACTCTCAACTATTTCCTCAGATCTTCCGAAAGAAGGTGGAAGATGGATGGAGGGCCTCCATCTGCGTATCTTCATTCCTGGAATTCAGCCATTTCATTTCTTGAGATGCAGTTCCATCAGGTATATCTACAATCTAAGAATAATTGTACAGATTAGATTTCTTTAATCCTTTTTCAATTACAATCCATTGCTATTAATTAGGAAATAGTTACATGTAGTAATTTTACTATTTGATTATGAATCGCCTAAAAGAATTTGGAAATAATAGTTTCACTTAATCAACCAACGAATGTATTATTCGACAATACATTTTGCAAGACAATAACGCGTGATGAAAAAAACTTTAATGATCTTCGCAATCATTTTATTTCATTAAATTAAAGACAGTAACTCCGTCTTTAATCCGCAAAAATAAATTTTGCCGTTAATCCAAATCTCCTTAAAACAGTGACGCACGTGCGTGATTGGCAGAAATTCATTTCGCGCGATTTACATGGCGACGGAAATTGCGTGCCTGCCACGCGTATATCCCCGGCTGGGACCCTTTGTTTAGGTGGCAGGGTTTGTCATCGGTTCTTGGCCTGTATGCATACACACATACGTGAACTGTCGCGGGAGGACGTAAGACTGCCACGGACGGCTCTACCCCAGAGCGCCGTGAATATTGGGCGCATTCGCGATTGCTCGCGCCTGACGCAGCTCGAGATGATCCACTGGCAGCTATTATCTTCACGGATCTGTACAACAATAACCCGTTCTTAAACAGTTCGCGTCTTACGTTGTTGATTCAGTCGCGTCCCTCGATTAAACACTTTACTCCTCGTTTTCGATAAAATAAAAATCATAAATTAACACTATTTCTACCGGTGTCAAAAGACACTTTCTGAAACTTTTGCTTAAAATTATTATTATTATTAGTTTAATACTTTCTCCTCAATTAAATTTTTTACTTTTCATATACTGGTTGTTAAATTAATTAATTAAAATGTGGAAAACGATTAAACTAATGATAATAATTTTAGGCAAAAGTTTCATAAAAGATCATTTGACACCGCTTGGTAGTATTAATAATAGGCAGATTATAGATGTGCACAATAAATGTCTTCTAATTTAATGGTAAATTATGACACATTTCATTAGGTGAGTCACTGTGTTTGTAGATAATATTTGTCTGTCGTTTCCATGTGGCCTTGCCTAAAGGCTAGTTTAATGTTTGATACATATGTATATGATAGATTCACTTTTCTGGTTTTTTATTGCACTCAATCAACATTACGTTTTATATTTATATTTTGGACACTCAGTCTACTACTCATCATGGATCAATAAAGCACTCCGCATGCGTCATCCATTCGTTCAAAAAAGTCATTTACCTTCTTTTCCATATGAAAGATGTTTAAAATCTCCAGTATTAAAAGATCCTTCAAAACAGTCATTAGAGGGTGCAGGTTTTGTCCTATCATTTTGGCATGCCCCTAGACACGTTTCATACATGCTCTCTTTCGATACAAGCGCCAGAGCAGCGTCGACGTATTTTCGCTCGTTCATCCGAGCTGTCGATTCGAGTCGCACGATTTTCGCATACGCCTACTCCGGTTTAGATCCAGCGATGATTGATGCTCGCCGTCGTTTCGCAGACGCGACTACATAAATCAAAAGACGCCCCGGCGGGCATCTCCCCTTTTTCTTGTCGCCTCCATCTTTCCTTCCCGTAAGACGGGATACGCGTTTTATCGAAACGCGTCGATGACAGGCGAGAACGTATTAAATACCGAACGGGACAGCCGTTCGATTGTCGCCCTGAAAAGGGTGCAGAGCAAACGAATCGGTAGGGGCGGGCACATCGTCCGGATTGAGACGTGTTTCCCCCTCGCCCCTCTCAGGGATGGTTTCCCTTTCTTTCGACGATTATGCATCCCTGGGCGCTTGTTCGCCGGCTGTTATTCGCTTCTGCGAGGGTTCTACCGCGCCTGCTTCTGACAGTTCGCGTCGCCGAGGCTGTAATTTTGAACCGTGACACGTGGGACCCGTTGCGCTTCGTTTAGATTTTACGTAACTTGCTCATCGTAAAAAGTGCGATATTGAATGGTACAGTGAGAAAAATAATGAAAAGAATGAAATACTTTGCCCAGCAATTTTGTCTACTTTTGAATGAACTTGAATAAATTATTCACAGAAAGTCCGCGAGAGTAAAGAGCGAACTCCATGAAAAATAGAAATGATTAAAATGGTTTTTCAGAAAATCAGCGCGGATGTCCGGCGCGACGTGAAATCATAAGATCATGCCGTTTTAGCAAAACCGATTCCGCAATCAAGTGCCACGCGGAGGGGTTGAAAACTGGGCGCGGGACGGACGGGCGGCCGGGACGATGCAGCAACGGGGCGGGCCAGCTCTTGCATCGGCGCTCGCAGTGTTTGCCGATCAAACAGACTTTATAACGAGATGAACGCGTGCAGTATGTTGACGGAAAATATTGAACGATCGTAAGGCTCGACATTGTGCTGGACAAAAGACCGGTCCGCCGTTGGTATATTTCCCGTTCAATAGGGGAAAACGCGATTCTTCTCGCTTCCCGATCGGACCTATGTACGCGCATTCCACGGCTCTTTTTCCGGGTGGCTTCGGGCATTAGGCTAGCCAAACAACGCGTCGATTCGCTCTAAACAATTTACTGTCCCGTGTATTTAATCGACAGGCGCAACTGCAACGATGAGTCAGTCTGCTCCTAATTTTGATCATTCTAATAGATTTTGGGATTTTCAATTTCTGTATTAAATAGAGCAGGAAATTTGTTTCCTAGTTTTTAAATATAAGATCATTTTGAATTGTTGGAAAAAATAAATATTAAATTATTTCATAATATTACTTGGTATATTGTATAAAATTTTAGTACAATATTTGAAAGACATTAGGATTCTCATATAAAACTCAAGAACACCGTAATACGACTTTTCAGTGGAAATGCAAATTAATGGGAAGCGATCCATTTAGGGAAGAGGCGATCCTCTCGCGGTAGACGAGACCAAACAGTTGCCTCGTAATGAGATAGCGACGGCCACAATACATCCTTCATTCGAGCGGAAGAGAAACAGGAGAACGGCATTACTGGGGGAAACGTACAAGTGATCTCGGCCAATCAATCGTTACTAAACGCTGTATCGCCATCATCGTTAAAAGCAGCAACCGTAACCGTTCGCGTTGATTCTAGTCTATGAAACAATCAGCCAGAGTAAACCTTACAATAAGAGACTGAAAAATAATAATTTAAACGTTGCTTCTCAGAGTTTCTAATTTCTCTAAAAAATACTATACCTCGTCAAGAATTCAGTGTACTTCATATGAAAACTGTGTAGTTGTCAGATACAAAATAGATCCTGTGCAATTTTCTTCTAACTCCACTCGTTAAGGAATAATTAACGATGAACGAGCGAATCAATCGATCAATTCTGAATTATTCGAGATAGAAGAAAATTTGTTTGTGTACAAATGAAAGTATACAAATATATTACAAAATCAGTAATTGCCACAGATGTGTGTGGCTGCTGTGTCAGAGTCACTCGAGCGATTGACGAAGCACAGACACAGAGGCCGTGTCCTGGGGTTACAGTGAGCTAGGAACCGGGGAAGGGGTTTTGAAGCAGGTTGCAGGCTCTCGAGACAAGTGGTACCATCGACATCGTAACCGGCCGGTATGTAACTGCCTCGTAAGCTATCTAACGGAGCACCACCAACGGCTACTACCAGTTTCCCATATCGGTCGATCCTCTCTTCTCTCTCTCTCTCTCTCTCTCTCTCTCTCGCCGTTCCGTGGCGATTCGAGATCGCTCGGCATCAACGACCACTTCATCAAGGATCACACGTCTAAATCTTCCGAGGTGGATCATAGATCTGGCCACTCGATCGAGCATCGTCGAGATTTACGAGCACGCACGCGTGCCACTTAACGGGAAATTCAACCCCCATTCTCGGGTCAGATTAATTCGGTGAAGATGATTGTTGTTGGATACAATGCTATTTACTGTTCTTGCGGCAGTGAATTCTATCAATTCCATTTAATAATTCAGAAATCTATTTCCAATAAAGCTGATTCGAACTTAAAGAACGCTTTATGAAACACTGATAGACAGTAAATAATATGAAAAGAAGATTGCAAACTACTCGATATTGTGTATAATATTTCTTCAGTCACAGTCGAGTAATAAAACAGTACAATATTTCTTGGACGTTACATGAAACTATCGCATATTGTCAAATGCTACTACTGTATGTTTGAAGAAGAAAAAGCAGTTTTCATTGAAATGCAAGGAGGTAATCACAACGTTACTTATTGTTAGAAAAGTAGCCGGGTGTGAGAGGTGTGTAAGTGGACCTGCAGTTCGCAGATAAAACAGAGTCGAAGGTCTGGAGCGACCAGTAGACGCAATGTTCGAGCAACCTGCTCGGTGGTCCAACACTGGAGAGCTCCTTAAATCACATGTAATCGTTTCCGACCACTCGCTGTCCGGACCCGTAGGATCAGACAGCCGGCCAGTTTAGAGCAACGCGCAATAAGTAACCTCCGAGGAGTCCGTCCCACCCTTTTTTCTCGCCTTTTTACCCCTGGACGGTGGTTGAAAGCGTTCACACTTTGTTCCCGTACCCGGGGAGCGTTGTACTTTATTATTAAAGGATTTGTGGTCGTTTCACTCGTTTTTCTCTAATTAAATCTTCCCACCCTTTAGTATACTTAATTATACAATTGGGTGAGTAAATTATTGTTGAATAAGAGCAATTTTTATTTAATTCGTGACCTCTAATGATAATGTTTGAATTCATCATTTATAGCGTTGCAATTTCATATTGTAAACAATTCTGTATCTTTTTATTTCAATTCAGTGCCCTGATAAAAAATTATAATAACACAAAGCATATGATTCTTTCTTATTGAACAAACCGTCATCTTTGTATCGTTAACGGTAATGGACGGGGCCAGAGTGATAGCCTGACAACATTATCAATGGATTCGGCTGCGATATAATAGAAATCGTAACCAACCCCTCGCGGAAGATTAATCGTTTCTAGGATCGGATCAAATTGCCGATGAGACGTGAAATTCAACGCGGATCCCCTTTTTCGAATACAGTTCTTTCAGATTTTGAACGGAAAGATAAAAACAGCTACAGGGATGAGAAATATGCAAATATTTTGCTAACGAACATTTATTTTATTGGACACCTTATAGCGAGTTTAGAATGCAGCGTCGACTATGACGGGTTCAACGTTACCAGAAGCTAATGGATACTTAGATTGGGAAATGAGTTAAACTGAAAAAAAGGGGAACGAGTTAAACCCAAGCTGACTATTGGGGACGAGAGGTGGAACGGGGTTGCGGTGCCAGTGACAGAGTTACGTTGTCGCGTGTAACAAAGTAGATTAGTCAGTGTGACGGAGGACCGTAATTTCCTAGGCAAATGACGCCGATCGTTGGACCAACGCAACGCCACGCTTGTTTCGAAACGTTTCCTACAGATTTTAACGAAACACTCGTTGCTGCGTCATATAAATGGCAATTATATTAAAAAATAAATAAAAAGATAAGTGCATGTCAATGGTTATTAAAAATCATCGAAAGTTTTAATATTAAATCTTCTGTTTCGCATAATACAGACTGTCTTGTCTAGAACATCTGGTGTGCTAAAGCAAATATATTCCTTCGTACTACGTTTTCACGATTGATTTAAAATAGGAGACAAATACAAACGTCATTTTCGATACAGCTTATATCTATTAATATCTACACCCGTAATTTTTTTCGCTCGATTGGACGTGGAGTAACAATCGACGTACAGTGTCGGGAACGAAATTTATTTCTGTACAGCTGGAGTATAAAGGAGAGCCAGGAAGGGTGTCTCAGTTCGGTGACCGCAGCTGATTCAGCTTCGCACCCTTCGCGATTCCCAGCGGCACTTTATCATGGGGGTGTACACGAAACTTTTGTCATCCGATTGCTCACCGTCCAAAAAATCTGAGATTGATAATGGCTTTTATTTAAAATTCTGCAACTTAGTCTGACCAAACATAATAATCTGGTAATGAGATTCGATAAAAGTTTTGTTAAAAGTATTTGCTTTCAGCTTTTATTATCCATAAATATATGAAGTACTTATAATATCAACCAAACAGGAAATTACTCTCTAATTATGATCCTCGTGAAGGGTTGACAAACGCAGGTGCATTAAATAATTGTTTGCATAATTAAGTAATAGAGTCGTTGCATTAAAAGGTCACAAAGGGAATCAGGAAAGCGTAACTGAATTAAATCTGAGGAAATAAGAATCGATGACCAGTTGAACGGAACGTTCGTACCGATGATTCAGTCCTTGAACGGTTCGCATCAAGGTAATGAATTCGGCCGCAATTCCATCGCCGAGGAAAGAGAAGTATCAGAGCCGTAGTTTAAAATAAGCAGTAAAGTTGAATCGGCCAGACGGAAGTATTGTAATTATGCTAATAGCTTCGGCGTTTCGAGGCCCCTCTGTGATGTGGTCTAGTGCCGGACTGCAAGCTCCGTGTTAGCTGATCAAACCAACTTTTCCTTCTACTTATTAATATTACCTCGATCCTCCCTTTTCTCCATCTGCCGCGCCCTCTCCTCCCGTCTGGATTTTTTCTCTCTTTCGCCAGTTCCCAGTGCCAAAGTCTCTCGACTATCTCGTTTCCCTCGTCCGTTCGTCAAAGTACAGTTCCGACTGGTCTGCGGGAAAAGTCTTCAAGATTCCTTCATTACTTATGCCCGTGCTTGCGTAGCTACCACCGCACGCCGCAGAGAAATCTGGCCGTGGTACTTGACCAAACAGAAACTAGGATTAAGCAAAAAAAAAGTATACACGCGACGAGTGGGGGAAGTATTAAGATGTAACAAGATAAAAATTTCTTGCTCTGCTTCTTGGTTTTCAAGGTGAAGAGAGATACTCTGTTGCTTGGTTCACAGCGAAATGATCGTTGACGATCTTACGTATGTTCAAAATTAGACAACTCGACATATCTCTTAAAAAGTTGAAGCTTCTTCTTTTAAATGAAAATATGCATTTATGTATGAAGATTAAAATACAGTCTATATAAGGCATCGACACTGGATTCTCAACTTCTCGGAATAAGTGATTTATCAAAAAGCACGCAAGGGGCAGGGGGTGTGGGGGTGAAATCCCCTTTTAGTCTCGACAGATCACCTTTCCTGCGTCTGGCCCTTGGGCGCACCTTTCTCCTGACATTATACGACCGTGCCACGCCACGGCTGAACTTTCCCGGCGAAATATCGTCGCGAAGTCAGAGAGGGGCGGAAGGCATATTATCTAAAGCCAGTCTGCGACCCGTCTATCGGGTCCGTACGTCTCGCTGCCCCGTCGAATCCTACGGATAACTCGCGGGGCATGAACGAGCGCCCGGTTTTTTTCGGAAGGGGAAAAGAAGCCGGCTTCCAAAGGAATATTTATCGAGTGGATATTGAAATTGATGGTCGCTACCTCAGACATGCTAATCCGGCGAGCGGACCGGATTTCTGATAACGGCCGACGACGGCCGAGGAAATAACAGACGGGTAATTCAAATCGAAGACGCGCCGCCCCGGGCGAGATTACTTATGAGGTTTACTTACGTGCCGCCACGTTCACCTTCTTTTTTTTATATTCACTTCTGCTTCGTTCTTCTCCACAGTCGAAGACATTTTGTCAGGATGCCTGAGGCAACAGGTTTTGTCCCTCACTTTTCAAACCAATGACGATCATTTTAAATATAATTAATCTTGATAAGGAATGTTTATTTAATTCTTAAACTGGTTTGATAGTATAATACATAGAGATCTTACCTAACAGCTCATCAGTCGATCAATACTAATGTAAAATTTCACGTATACAACTTTTATTTGAAACTTTTTTCGATATCTACAGCCGTTTTCGACTTATAAGTAAGAAACACCCCCGAGGGGTGGTTTTCTACACGACCCTCTCGTGCAAAAACTTTTTGGCTTTGTACATTTTTTTCTGAGGGTCAGACAGCATATATCAAACATTCAGCCACTCGACTAAAAGTGTCGATTTCAGACCTACTTTTCTTGGAATACTATGGACTTGTCGATTCGTCACCGCGTGTCAAAAAATCCCGTTCCACCGATAATTACAATCGCAGTCCCGGTCTGCGGGAACGTCGGTTACCTCGTTAAAAGCACACAGCGGCCGTTTATTCGCCGGCAGATTGTGCATCGTCGTCGTAAATACCTCCGGGCGATTTTATCAGCGGAGAGGAACGCAGGAAAACTCGCGGCGAGGCTTGGGGGACGGGTGGTTCGACGCGTTCCTCTTTCCGCAAAAGGGTAATATTTCCGTGACGCTATTACACTTACCGGAATAGGGGGTGGCGCTCGGTAACTACCCAGTTAACGCGGCACCGCGACGCCCACGCGGGTCCTCACCCCCTCCCCCTGTTTCCCACCCGGCGAGAGGTTATAAAAATTCAATTAACTCGGCAGTTTTAATTAATTCCGTATTTATATGATGCGATAAACAGAAACTGCCCTGGCTGCCTGTTTCGTTTAATCTCCGGCCATTGTGCGACCAGCTACCGGCGGCTACCTGATTTCCGGCGTTGGTTCCTTTTGTGCGAGGAGCCGCCTCGCTGTTCCATCGGGTTTTCTACCTTGTTTCCTCTTGCTCGTGAGAAATCGCGGTAATTACGAAACAAATTTAATGGGCCCCGGATTCCGGTTCATTTCCTGAACTTCTTTAATACACCGTGTTTCCCAATTACACCAATAACGGACTGCCGATTCTTTTGTCGGATTAATATACGCTTATTCCTAAATTACTCAGAGCATTTATTGTCTATATTATTCGTTAATGAATATTTAAAATTTCGTTCGCTTCTATGCTTCGTCGCAATAGAGGCATTTATTCGTCTCAAAAAGCATTGAAAAACTGAAAAACCGGTTTAAACAGATAATGGACGAACAATCAGGACAGACATTTACATAAATAAATATTTGCATATATACGACCATAGAAATACGCGGAATCCGTCGACGCACTTTCGAGTAAATTAATTAAATCCTATCATATCAATCCATCAACCATATTTCATTCGTTTCCTGCGCGGTTTCTTTCCAGCCAACGGGATTTTTCGCGAAAAAAAAAAAAAAATTGCGTGAGCCACGCGTGGACGCGGAGTATGCAAATCCCATGCAAATGTAATTAAAAATAGTGATGGCTGCGGATTTTCTACTGTCGTCGATAAATCTGACGCCGGGGAATGATCGAGGGTTTAAAAAATTGTTAATGCCCCTTCGATCGAGTCCGGAGCATTCGTTCCCACCGGCTGGTAAACGTGCTAATTAATTTTCCAGGTAAATAACGAGTGACGTAATCAGACTGCGGACTTTTATGCAAATTAGAAACATCGTTCAATTAAATCTTTATTATCCAATTCTTGACATAATAAATTGTCCTGACGTAAAAATAATAAAAATGCTTATTTACTCATTCTGCGTATTTATACTTATTGGTCTCATTGTCTCAGTTTTATTTTGTCGTTTGTAAATTTTTCTAAAATCGTTCCCCGACGTTTACCGCGTGACAGTAACGCGTCGAAAGTTCGAAGGAAGAGGAAGGACACGGGAACGATCCTTCATCCTGGCATTTAAATTCAGACACCGGAGAAAATTCAGAAAGAGCCAATCGTTGATGCGCACGGGGGTAGAAGCCGAGACCGTGTACGCGCGGGGGTTTTGCGGTTGGCTGCAGGATTGGCTGGTTAATTTCACACTCCCATGATTATATAGACGAGACGGAGGGCGTTTATATTCGCGAGGGTGTCTGATTGGGTCCGATATTTACAGAATAAAAAAGTTTCGAGCTCCACGGTCACCGATCTCTTTTTATTCTTAAACCGATTCGCGATACTCGCTTTTCCACTGCCTTTCTTCAAAATATTCTCGGTTACGATCTTGTTTATGCACGTGCAGTGTTGTTTCAAAATATCAGGATAATTCTTTGACTGTAATAATAAAACGATCGAAAAGAATTGATAAAGCCATTGACAAATTTTATTCAGTTTTATGTATTTTATTTTGTATTGAAGTATTCGACACGTCAATTATTTGTACTCTTCAATACGCAGCATTGGAAACATTCACACAGTACAGAGTACCTGAGATTTTTTTGTGAGATCATTTGCCGCACGTATTAATTTGCGAGAAGCAGTGAGAAAGAAGGAGTAACAAAACTGAAATCAGGTGGAACAGCGGAGTGGGTGGAAATTCATAACGCGGCAATTTGTCTCCGAGGCAGCAGGTTTCTACGGCAGAGAGCGAGCACCGAAAATCCGCGTCATCCATCAGTCCCGAACGGTGCGCGGCCCCGTTCCCGTAGCGCGGTCATCAATATTTTCGCGTCCAGGAATGAACCGATGAAAAACAGTGACTGGCTGGCTCGCGCCGCGTGACGAACAAAAATTTGTCCGCGCGGTAACGTCGACCCGAGCTACCGATCGGCCAGCCCTGCAATCGTGCGAATTTCGAAAAGGGTCGAACTGCCGTTCGGACGATGACCAAGAGCGACGAGGGGCTGACCGAGAGGGGCGAGGCGCGGGGGAGGCGGTTAACAGCGGACGAGTGGCAATCCGTAGCGAAAATGCGACTCGCGCGGGGCTCGTTTCGGGGACGGACCGGCCGGACCAGGACAACGGCGGCGGCTTTTAGTGTGAAATGAATGCTTGTAATTACGGCCGGGGGTGGAACAGGGTGATGGGAACGCCGCTTCGGCCAGGACCGGGAAGAGTAGGGACGGGACTCGGACCGGCGAAATCGGTAGGGGATAGTATTTCGAAACGGGTTGAAGCAGGACAGGAGAGGTACGGTTCGGTGAAGCCGCACGCTCTGCCTCGCAATGATAGACCGTGCCGATCTTCTCCCCGCGCAGGTCTGGCTCGGTCGGTCGGTCGGTCGGTCGGTCGGCCGGTTCATCCGCGTTTGGTCGCTACAGCGCTGCCCCGCTCCACCATAATGTCCACTAATTGTAATAGCCACCCCTTTGTGTGCCGCCTGTTGTACTCTCTGTCAAAGGTGAAAGAATGCGGTGAGTGACCGATGAACCAGAATCAACGGATGATGTTAAGTTCATGGACAGGCATTTTTACGACTCGAGAATTCATCGATACAAGCGCTTGGCAATTGATCGATGGAGTAATGTGATATTGCGCAAGAACCCTTGAAAAGTGAAAACAACAGGGCTATTGACCTGTGCATTCTATTGCATGTGCATTTCGAATATCACACGTTTTGTATTACATTTGATCAAATGTTCCTTCCCTTATTATTTACAAAGCCAGTGGTCAAGCATAATTCATGGAATTCAAGTATAATTTTCTAAAATCAAATCGATCAATAAAGTATATATATCATAATCTATATATAAAAATCAAATTTTTTCTGCAGGAAAAGTATTAGATTTTCAATTTAGAAGAGTTGAGCCTCACGTGTCACGGTCGAGATGACACGACTCCATCGCGATCGGTTAATGGAATGATACGAACGAGGAGAAATCGGAGCGTTTATTTTTTGTTCAATTCGATTTGAAGTCGTCAATTCCGTTGACGAGGGGACAGAACTCCAGAGAGGTGCGCTGGCCCAAATTACAGGTGACCCCGCGCTTTTGATCATTTTATCAAATTCTCCGGATTCAAAGAGCCTCAGGCGTCAGCGTTCGTTTCCCGTGGCTACATCGTGCGTCGCGCGTCATCGTTGATCAGTCGCTCTGGAATTTTCGTTTAATTACTTGTTATCGTTATTTACGACCTACGGAACGCATGTAATTATCGATCTTACGAATAAATGGGAAACTCTTTGAACCCTGGTTTTATCTATAGGGAGACAAGAATTTTGTTTTTGGATGAAATTAACATTTTGCAATTTTAATATGCGTATTATGCTAGCTGGTTTATAATAAAATATGTAACAAACGATGCTATTGCTTGTAACAATTTGCCATAATTATTTAAAGACTATAAGATTATTTATTATTGTAAGATTATTTATGAATTCATTCTATAAGAAATTTTTACTACGGAATTTCCACACTCGGTCTTATTGACTCGATCCCCGCTGCACGTAGAACGGAAAATCAATAAGTAAAGACGAAAAAATCTGCTGTCTGAGTAGCTGATTTACATCGTTTTATTTCCTCTGGCTCAACTTTCTATTCGCGGGGCAAACGATTCTATTCAGGGTATAAAATAAATATACCGGGCACGAGTGGTGTTGATGACGAAGTGCGAGACGTTGAACTCCGCCTAGCATCGTTGGATGATCGGCGCTGGCTGGCATATTCAGTCGCGGATAAATATTTCCGTGTTTTGAATCGGCCCTGGATGGAGATCGTACGCCTCCGCATAAAAGCGCCTGCCTCTTTTGAAAAAAACCTCATCGCCTGACCTACAGTCAATCGCGAAAGTCTAACGAGTATAATAAAAAACTGCCTGGGGTTATTTTACCACGCTGACTCGTTTATTCAGTATTAGCAAACTTTTCAAAAAGTAACTTTATTTCATTTATATTTTCGTATAACTTGACAAAATTCATTTAGGATTATAAACATTTTAATTAATAGATAAAAAGCCTAAGTATTATATTTAAATGAAAAATAAGATATGGGAATCAAATCGCGAAATATTGTCATAACTATAGTTTAAGTATCTGTGATAAAATTTCGATTATGCAAGAAATTAAATATATATAAATGAATGCTGACTAATAATTAAATTATAGCACCGCAGATCTATAATTAAGACACCAGATATTCTATGCACTCTTTAGTCGATATTAATTTAATTTCGAGGTGAAGTTAAATATGATAAGATTTTGCGAGTGAGTGTACGTTATCACGCGAATGTACACAGCGCGGTTGGGATTTTTATTGCGTTCGCGACCCGGCGAAATCACCGTGACGTATCAATGCGGCCTCGTTACCCGCCTCGCATCCGCTCTGCTCCGCTTCGGATTCTTCGTTAGGTACACATCCATACATACGTACATACATCCATACATACACTATGTAATTGTAACACGCGAATCGTGACGCGCGTTACGCGTTGAGTTTAGCCTGACACGCTCCCGTTCACTCCTATCTACCTGCCTATGCATCCGTCCGTGTTCGAAAATGACGATTGAACGAACCTTGGGGAAAAAAAGTTGCACAAGTCTATGCGAATGTGCGAAGTCGAAGCTTGTAATTAATATTCACGAGATTCTCACGTGCCACCTTTAATCTCTTTACAATTCCGAAGTTATTTCCATGCGAGCTTTCGCCTAAATTAAAAATTAGCAACTGAACTTAATTGTTTAACATTAACAAAAAGTATGTACTCGTTTTTATATGATGCATCATAACTCTTATTTGAAATAATTAAAAGAAATGAATGGAATTAAACAATGAAAATTATTATATACTTTTTGTAACGAATTCTGCTTGAAATGATACTTCGTAGGTTTCTGTGTCAATGATCATAATATAATTTCTGTAGAGACAATGTGATTAATTTCGGTAATTCATTTGGTACATAATAAGAGAAGAAATCGTTAAGTTAATTAATGTTATTCGACGATAATGCGTCGAGCTCGCATTTTATTTTTCAATTACCACTACTGACACGTGGGCAAAATATTTGCGGGCGCATGAGCGTTCAACCTGCTGCTGCCGCTGGTGGGTAGATAGGTAGGTACATTAATTCACTGATTCCGGGTAATATATTCCCGAGTTTGCCAGCCGAAACAGCTTTATGCGGCAAATTTAATTAATAATCTGGATTAAGATATATGGATCGTGTTACGGGGGGAAATGTTCTTAGCTGGCAGATTCGGCTCCTCCAGCCGCAATTCTCCCCCACTGCTAATTGGACCGATACTGAAAACTTGCGGTCTAACCGTCTAATCGGTTATCCGTTTCAGCCAAACTTCGTCAAACTTCCTTTGCTGGCTACACACAATATGCATTTAAAAAGAAATATGCAGAAAATGTAATTTCATTAAAAAATATAATAGGAACTGACATGATTTACATTTTGATTTTAATACCAGTATTTTTACATGCTATTCGCGTAAGCAAACGCGATATCACTTTCAATTATACTTGTCAAGACAAGATAGAGCAACATCCGAGAGGGGGTTGTATAATTATGGGTATCAGATTCGAAGTTAATAGTTCTGCGTCACCCTGAGCACAAGGGTGTATTGTTGCCACCTCCCAGCGTCGCGTGGTCGCGTCGCGTCGCCTCGGGCTTCTCCGTGTAATTACCATTACCCACAGGCTAATACCCCAAACGCGCTTATCATATTCCGTGGCAATAATGCCGTTGATACAGCGGCTCTGCCTCTGATTGCCTCCGATTCGAGAAACTGCATCTTGATCAGAAGCCGCCTCCAGAAGCTAGGAGGTTTCTATCAGCCCAGATCCAAGTCAGCAATTGCAAACTGTTTCCACGTTTGCCATGATTACTTGAATCATAAAACATGTTAATTTGTGTTTCGTTTCTACTATTTTAATAACAGAAAAATTTCTTATGCACAAGAATCAGGAATTAATGAGTGCTGAAATGTTATTGAAAAATAATTATTATACTAGCATTAATGAATTATTTTCTTATGATCATTATTGTAATGAATGATGCAGGCAATGAATTATCAGTTAAGAATCTATTCTTTTACATTTACAAGCATTTACTGTTATTTTACAAAGTGTTTGAATTGTTCTGTCTGAATTCGGTACCATTATCGGTGCTCCTTTGCATCTGACGTTGGTGCTGCCGATGAGTTGAAGGAAACGTGTGAGCGATCGTCTATTATTCCGTCGCAGAGAGCGGAAGCAGTAGTTAATTCTCTAATCAAGCGACCATCCATCTGCATATGAATGGGAGGAACAGTTGGCCGACAGTTTGCCGCCGATGAATGTGCCACTATGCATGAACTACCGCGTCTTTGTACGCTCGCGAGTCGCGGCTGCACTTGTTGAATGTCACAGCTACATTGTAAAATGTCATTAAGGTGGTTCTATTAAAATTCTCACGTCAAGTGAATTTTTTACATAAATTAAAACAGTTATATTATACAGGAAATAAAATATTTCAGATCACTAAGTAATTGTTTGAACATACATATAAATCACATTATTTGATTTAGAAACACTTGAATCAAAACTCGTACCAGCCGATTCAGATCTTTAAATCTTGGCATTTTTATTTCACGACCTTTGACCAAATAACCAATCCTGGGAGTGGCTACTTAAAATCAATGGTCACCCCTTTTAAAATCGCCCGACTAACCCTGCGCAATTATCGATAAATAGAGGAGGCACAAATATGCAAATTGCAAGCGGAATTTAGAATTAGCCATTGATGTGCGCAGATCGTTTGATCAATTCCATTGTGGGCAGAAGCCTAGCAAGCGGGCTTCTCAGTTTCTTTCATCGTTTACTGCTGATCACATCATATTGGCTCTTCGATATTTTCAACTTCATTGGTTTTTACGGTTCGTTCGTTGGTTTCATTTGAAATATTTTTCGATGATAATTTATTGTAATTAACATACATTGGAATTGTGTTAATGATTCAAAGAAGAATATGTAAAATAATGTATGCATGTACAATATGTCATATTGTAGATGTCAGAGAAATGTAAGTCTAATGTCATTAAACAGAAAACATAAGTTATATGAAATGCAAGTAAGATTATAAACGTCTCCAAGTTGTTTGGACTTGTAAATTAATTTTCCACTGAAGTCGACCGTGTGTAAACCGTTATTATCCACAGTTTATCATCAGTCTTGGGAGTCTCAGAAGTCGTTGTTGAAAACTGTATTGTACGGTACTTTGCGGCAGTCGTAAACCGTTCTAGTCAACTCGCGAAGTGCAGAATATTAAGCGCCAAGCCCAGTAAACACGATCCACGGTTACATAATTATAATAAGTGTTTACCTAATGTTCTGTCAAGAAAACACACTTGTGCACATAATTAAACTTATTATAGTTTCGTATACAAAACTAGTGAACAAGAATTATCACATAAAATAATACGTCTGTTTGATTCTGAAAAAAGAATTCTAAATCGTGACAGATGTTCATATATAATTTTACGTATTTATAGTTGTATATAGAACAAAGTTTCTGTACTAATGAAGCAATAATTTCATATCGCGTATCTATTCGCAGATCAATTTCGAGCAGGTTGAACATAAGCCGGTACACTGATTGTATTTCACGCGTCGTTTCCCGTTCTCATTTGTCCCTCGGCTTCTCCAGTCTTTCTTGCCACCCTCGAGATTCGGCGTATCGGCCGACCGAATTAACGCGTGCCACCCCTCGGTCGTATCGGCGATCGACTTTTACTCCCCGCGGGTCCAGGCGCTTCCGCGTTGCACCGTTTCGTTCCGTTCCGTTCCGCCTCTGTCCTCTCATATCTCTCGGCTATCATTCCGTGCGATTAAACAGAGACCCGAGAGAGTTTAAAGTTTTCGACTGGAAGGGCGCAAGGGTGAGGGGGCACGACGTAACGGGGTCGCAAGCTCCGCGTTCTGGTGACGCTCAAATTGACGGGGCGGAGTGGACAATAGTTGAAGACTTCACGGTTCGTCGAACGCTAATATAAATGCAAATCGACTGTTACACACTTCTGAATGTCTCGTAAAACAAACCGGACCGGGAGCCGGCGGCTCGGTTCGGGTTTAAAGGGTTGAAATGGCTGAGCGGGGGGTGTGGAAGGCAGCAACGAGGGGTTAATGATCGGGTTTCGTCAACGCGATCCTGACAATCTGTCGAAGATAGTGTTTGCCGAGCACTGATGCCACCGTGTAACGATGGAATGGTCATTGAGAATTAGCATTACTGGACGGAGGGCATCGACAGGTTTATTCGCGACCGAGTGCTTTCGCGCAACAGATCAATTTCGCTATTTAAACTACCTTCCCCTCGATTTCTTATACAAATACAATTAATACGTTTAACTATGTGTACGTCAGATGATAAAATATTATAGTTATGTCAGGAAAAATTGTGATAGGAAACTCGTGGTTTATAAATTACATACTGAATTAATACATTTTAAATCGAGTACAATAAAAGTGTGCTCTTTTTTTAAATGAATGGTTGTCAATCCAAGAACATTGAAAACTTCAACTTCAATGGAAAGGGAGGGGGGAACGTAACAGGTTTCTTTGGTAGAAGGAGATGAAGAAGTCGGGCCGAGATGAGTTTCGAGCCTACCCGAAAACGAAACGAGACGAGATGGGAAAGTCTGGAACGGTTGCTCGCGAGTCACCCGCAGGAAGCTGAGGGTCGAGGGGAAAGAGCGTAGGTGGAGAGAGGAGGACCGGGCGGGAGTAGGTACCAGTTCTTAGAATTGTCTCTCACAATAAGAGGCTTGTCGGACTAAAAAGAAAAGTTTACCGGTTAGGGGGTGAAATTGTACGGGCCATGCGTCCGTGCAAGAATTTTTCTCGTCTCTCCTACCGGCTTCCTGTTCCTCCTCACCTCGGCCGTGCCTTAGCTTGTATAAACAAGCGGATTTCGAGCTTAAGCGAGATACGTCGAAAAGGGGCGCGGTTCGTTTTTAGAGGAATCCGAAGCGAGTTCGTCGGTGGCACGGATTCTCGAAAACAGAGAACGGGAAAAAAGAGGAGACTGGCATCTCATTGCTGTTTCCGGGTCCGACGCTCGGCAAACAATGTTCCGGGAAACTTTATTCCCATAGATTGGTCCGCCCAATACGTACGAAACGTGTTCCACGTTTTTCCATGCACAATTCAGTTCTTCACTTGGAACAAAGAATTATTTTTAACTCTTTATACTTACTATTTCGTGCATAGCCAAGCGTTTTCCATTTATCTTATATAGACAATTATTTCTTAAAAAATGTTTACATACAATTAAATCTGAATAAATATGTAAAATAAAAAGAAGATCAAAATTAGGCTAATGAGTGCGCGAGGACACAATTCAAATTTTTTGCACGGGTCACAAAAATCCTAGCAAGTTTCCCGCATAGATAAGACAAGATACGCGCGCGCTTTCGTAATTGGTGAGATAAAGACTCTTCGTCCGCGGAGATTATAGAACTTTATGATACCGTCTTATATAATGAAACAAACTGTAAGTTTTGAGAAAAAGAACGCCCCGCGCCGCTGTGCCCGCGCTGAGATTCAGAGCTCTAGAGAAATCGTTAGCAGGAAACTTAGAAAAGAAAGTTAGAAGACACGTTGGTCAAATGAAGCAGGAACTTTCGCGGATCGTTAAGTCCATTACACGGTGTCAGCTATCTAACCATATAATAACGACGTAAATATCGTGCGTTGAAAATTATGAGACAAAATGATCGTTGAAACAATAATTTCAGAAGAACAAAGAGGAGTTTAGAAGAGCTGCTATAGGACAGTAGGGGTCAACATAACTTGATTGAATAGAATAATTAGAGGATCGTTACGCAAACTGCATGGGCATAAACGTTCTGGCGAGACGACAGATAATTCGAGGCGTCCGTTAGCGGTCAGGGAGCATCGTCGATGTTCGTATTACGTACAATTAAAGAGGTTGAAACGTTTACGTCCCTGGAGCCGTTAAACTCGTTGCGTTTCAGCGGGCGAGATGATGGGACCAAGAAATGAGACCGCGGACCAACAATATACGCAAACGTATGCTCGGGAGGGTAGGATGGTTCAGCGGTGGTGAGATAGTAAACAGTAAACGCCTTCGGCCGTGGTTCACACTTGGCAACAGCTACCGGGAGTCCTCAAGGGCGCAGTGCGCCTTGCGGTTCACCGAACCCAGTAAACCCCATAAATAATGACGCCGCTGGTGTGCCAGCTGCGCCGCTCCTCTCCTCGCCTTTCAGTTTTCCGCCACCGTTTTCACCGGCTTTTCATGAAACTACACGTGTATTATATTGTACCATCAATTCTATAATCTCAATTTATGTCGAAGCTAAATTATACGACCGTTCTTCTCAGATTGCTGTTCCTGCATTTTTTTCGCGTATCATCTGTTAACAAATGTTTCGTCCTTTCGTTAGACGATTTTGTATAATATTTTTGAAACGCATAAATCAAGTTTGATCGAAGCTATTCAATTTTTCAACGTTCTCGCAATTAAAATCCATTTTGCCAAATAAAGAATAGACGGGAGCCGCTATTGGGTCAGCGTGTACGGTGATCAATTTCCAAACCCGGTGCAGAGAACTGAATATTTACCCAGTGAACCTGTAAAAGGTGGAACGCGGCGGCGGGTGGCGATTAGTTCGCCGTTCATTCCCGAAAAGGCGAACGACGCGTAGGCACTCAGTCAGCCGGATCGCACGCAACGGAACATTTTTCGCCGCATATGGCGTGCGCGGTTTCGCGGCAACACCTGCGCGGGCAATACGTTAATGTGTCAAATTGATGGACCCCCGTACGTAATTAATAGAGGAGACCTCGGGACCCGCGCACATGCCCTGTGTCCGCGCGGCGACTCGGCCGAGGAATCGATTTTAAAAATCCCGAACCGGCTAATTGATACCTGGCCATTAATTATCGTGTCACTTCCGTTGAACCGTGTTGCTTGCGCACGTGCTTCTGACAACAATCGAAAAGATTTGCACGTGCGAAGAAGGAGGATAATAAAATCTTCGGCATGTGTAATGCGAAGCTGGATTAATAAGAATCTCGTAAAATGTTCATGTTGGGATGGTGATTGATCATTTTGTTACAACTATTATATTGTAAATGTTTCAATTTCTAATCTTTAAAAAATTACATATAAAATGATGGAAAAAATCCAATGAGTAGAAATTGGGAAATGTCAAGGGAGTGGAAAATAAGACAGACTCTTTCTCAAAACTTGCGAGTATTCATCACAAATATAAAATATTTATCAAATATATTTATCACAAATTTAATTCGATTAATCATCCACCTTTCTCAAATCATTTCCATTGATTATTATCTACACTTAATTTATTATTAAATTATGAAATTTGTTGACAGTTTGAATATAGACATTTTATTATCTGTATAATTACATCAGGTGAATCGCTTCGCCGGGGTTCGTTATAGGCTAATTAAAAGAAATTCCACGCGGCATTAATATTCACTTTAATTGCGCCGGGAAACGCACGATTCGGAATGGTCCTTAAGGATATTTGTCGGATCGTAAGCAACCGTGGAATCCGGTGGGATGGCGCCGGTTCCAACAACCAACGGTCTATAAAGCAACGGGAGAATGTAGCTCGCATAATTGCAAGGAAACATCCCCCTGCCTAACCTTAACTCGGCCCGCGTTACACCCTTTAAACCAACCATCCTCCTATCATCTCGCGCTTTCCTAATAAGGCTACGAACTGTACCGTCTTTTTCATGAATCATATACGCATCTGACTTACTGTCTTATCGTCCTGCAATAATTCTTGGTTGCATCCAAATAGCTTTCTTAAGTATTAAATTTTGTATTTCGCTCGTAGACAGTTGATATTGTATTGTATTATAAATAATACTGTGGGATCCCAGAAAAATAGACAATTTTTCATGAAGATAGGCAATTGACAACGAAACTCTCGCTAAAATCAGCTTTATTGTGCATCCTCTTTGCATTTAAAGATGTATTGGCTATAAGTCAATCCCAAAAGTTTATGTACCTTAGAAAAACGCATTTCCTATAATTAAAAATAGTGCATTCTTCTTATAATTTCGATA
>NW_017143771.1:109852-119476 GCF_001652005.2 Ceratina calcarata
GTTTATTATCGAAGTCAATCATATTTCATTTATACATATACGATGTTTGCAGTACACGATAACAACATTTAGAAGAATTTCTTTTAACCAACCATCCGTCATTGTTCTCCCTACTGAATGTAAGAAAGTCTAACCATATCCAGTTTTAAATGAAGAAAACGTGGAACGTTTCAAACATCCTTCAGCTGAATTCAAACAACAATTCCATTCTTTTTTCTAATACAAAAAGTGAGACACGCGGCACAAGGAAGTTTGCATAATACTCGTAACGAGTCACGATCACCGGGAGGTGGTTTAATTAATTTTTTTTTAAACACGTCTGCACGTTCAATCCCGTTCTTTCTTTATTTATAGCTGGCCGGCGACGAATGGCTTGGCGTGCGTATGCACGGTTTTCCTGTGAGAATGCAACAATGTGTACCGCGTCGCGGCGCTCGAAAGAACCAAACGGAGATAAAAGAGAAAAATGTGAGAACAAGGGACGGGGAGGAAAAGTGTGTTCCAGAAAGGGATCACCGTTCGACGAGGCAGCGGGCGGCTAGAAAAGAAACGCGGCTTAAACGCTAGGCAGGCGCGACGCGTAAACGTTAATTATCGCGGCTGGCACGCGAGGCAAGCGACGAGCAATAATTATTTTCGCAACGCGCCGCGATTAATTCAAGTGGTTGCGGCGAGGGTGCCGCCGGTGGACAAGCTTAGCACCCCGCCGCGCCATGCCGGCGCGTACATAAAAGCGGAACGTAGTCAACGAGCACTTGGCTTGAATATTACGTACCCAAACCCGCCCTCCGTCCCCCGTTACCAACCCCGATGTTACGTGTATACATTCGCCTAGTACAGTCGACTAGATTAGCACTTCTTCCCCTGAATCGCTTCTTACATCTCAAATTCTGTTATGTAATCACATGGGAACGCTTTAAATATTTTTTTTAATATTATACAAGGTAGATTTTCAAATATGCTTGTTTTATGAGTAGGCATTGTGTTATAAAATAATATGACTCTGTATTTAATCACAATTTTCCATTCCTTCTTCAAATATATTCAATTATTATTAAATTCTGTTAATTTACACGTCGCCCGAATCATACACTTTTCTTATTAGGTTCTGCATTATCATTACACGTTATTTTAGAAAAAGCACTTTTTACGGAACGGACTTCTTGTGTGTCTCAGCGAGAAGTTCACAATACTTAAAGAAACTGCGTTAGAGTAAAAGCCAATTGTAACTCGAATCGCGTTCTTCGTTGAATATTCATACAGCCGAATGGAGATTTTTATTCGCAAGAAGTTAAGGTTCCATCGCGTGTGGGCGAAGCAGCTATCAGTTGAATTTTTTAGAACAAGAACAAGCCCGATAACCGCGGGAGAGCTAGTCAGCCGGTGGAATTAACCCGTCAAGCGTCACTCGCTGGAAGTGGGTAAGAATAACGCGGTCAGATAACAGGGGATGGAAAAATGTTTCGCTATTCGCGCCACGCCGCCGGTGTAACCTTTCACCTTCCGTTAGTATAGTTTACACCAGTGACTTCCAACCGGGAAACTCTTAAAGATCCTCAATTGAATCGTTTTCAATCAAAATCCAAAGCAATATAAATATAAAATAAATTGTAATAAATAATAAATTGATTATACTAATCTATCATTGTTATAATAAATATAATAAAAACTGCAATGCAGGAATGTATGTGTAAACATACAGGCTTAATTTAAAATGGTTGAAGAACACTGACGAGGCGAACGAATTCATGGAAAATGCAACGAGTAACTTGATAATTCCTTGGCGAACGATTTTTGTAGCTGATACTTGCTTTGGTAAAAGATCTCGTGGTTATTGTTTATGTACTCGTGAGAGCTGGCGATTAGAGGAAAGAAATGATTCTCGTTTAGATCTGACTGTTAGCTCGACGTGGACAAGTTGCCGTGCAATTTGCAATAATGGCTCTGATTTTCTGAAACCAGAGTTCAGTTACACTTAGAATCTTGATGAATGTGAACTGTTAAATAATTATTTATAGCAAGATATCAAATCACTGATGATAAAATAATCAAATCCATTCTACTATATATAATAATAGAGAATTATCAAGTTATGTATTGTAAAATTCATAATATAGTCTAGTATATGCTATGTACACTGTATATAACACATTTATTACATATATTCTTATATTATTTATATATCAATACAAATAATATATTCTTATATTATATACATTATGTGAATAAATTGAGAGCCAGATTTTCACCAAACGACATCTTTGAGTTTACAAAACCTAAAAAATCCTACATGCCCCTAAAGCTCGGTTTTGGAAAACTTTAGAAGCGAGTCAGCTGAATTTTGACCCGTTAAGCAATTAAGGGTTAAAAATTCGCAGTCCGTCCCTAACGAAGTACAACGTAAGTGCGACCGGCTCCAAGTGACCGATCGTGCCGTGAATTCGAACATACTCCCAGGTACCCGGATTTTTAGTACCGATGACGCCGCGCCGGACAGGGTCTCCTAGCAAGTCTCACCTTTTTCGACTCCGTCCCACCATGACTAATCTAGATTTCAGTGACGCTAGCCGAAAGAGGCTGCATCGTCGCAGCTTCTTTCGGCTGCTGATCACGTATTGACCGCACCTCGTCTCATCGAACCCAGGGAACTTCGGCCGGGTGTACCTCCTTGGTCAACGTACCGTGAACCAGCTTGATTGTCCATATTGTCTAGTCGCGTTCAGTTATGGAGATTCCTAATGCTAACCAGGTCGTTCCTTAACTCGCCCGATCCCCGTCGAGAATCGTCGAACAAATTTTAGATGGACGAAATGATTGTATGATGTAAAATCAATAAAATAGACAAATAATTCATTAAATAAAATTTTTTAAATTAATTTAACATTATATCATCGCCACAGATTATTTAGTGAACAGGAATTATACTGAGAGTCAAATGAATTAGCTTTGAATCAGAATAATCAGATGGAGAATTAGTTAAGTATTTGAAACTGGAGGTACGGCGATGGTTGACATCCTTTTATCAAGTGCAGCAGCTCGTTTAGGAAACGGCGAGAACCGCATGGATGAATAACGGGTACGGGATGGAAAGGGAGCACGCGGTAAAGGGTTAGTGTCGCGAGATAATTGGAAGCTACGGTGGCCCTAGGTGAACGCAAAGACGAGGAAGAGATTCTAATGCGGCTTCCCTATACATACGTGTGTCTGGCGTCGTCATTGCGTGAACGATTTAACAAGCTCGCATAGTAGTTCGTCCCATTCAGAATTACAGATTGGATGGGAACTGTTCACTTCAGATCCAACTCAAACCATTTTCCAATTATAATACGTGAAATACAGAACAATCAGATGTTCTGCGTTTGTTAAGAATCAGGCAATTCATTTCATTCTTACTGTAAATCACTTTGTTTAAATTGTTTATTTAAAATTCATAAATAATCTGCGTGTGCCAGCACACGTCTTAATGAACGATTATGTAAATAGAGAATTTAAATATAAATTAGTTTCATAATAAAATACATATTATTATTATACATTTTGTCGAGAAATACGCGAGGCATGAAAATCCATAGTTTAATTATTAAAGTTCAAAGAGGCTCCGATGTACGTCGAACAGAAACAAGGCCCTGTACTATCACTTCGGTATTCAATTCTTGGATGAATGCCGCTTTGATCCATTGCACAGTGGCGGCAAGTGAATAGAAGTCTCATTACATGTTACAGAGTTCATTGCGCGGGCGCATCCCGTAACAAGTTTCCGTCATTACGCTTTCGTAAAAAGGGGCACGCGTTCGCCCTATGTGCCATGGGTTTTATATCAAAGATAGGGCTGGGCTCGTTCGAATGCAGCCCTGTCTGCCCTCCCCGTCCCTCTCACTCTTTTCTTCCCTCAGTTTTCAATAACCCGAGTTCGCATTTGCGAGCCACACATATGTTTTTTATTCATACTCTTTTTCAGATATTAATCCCAATCCGATTGGGCCGCAGTCTCTTTACGCGTTAATATTTAGAAAATTTTCAGTTTTCAATTGCAAAAGGTTGTACAAATTTGACAATACAATTGTCCTTTGAACACTGGATTGTGCCTTAACAAAAATTCAGATTCAGGTTTCTTGATGAAGTTAAATCTACAATTGTTCATTAATTCCTATAACAGATTTGTAAAGTCGCGTGTTTAAAAACGAAGTTCCGAATCACGTTTATTGAAGTACTATTGTTTCCAGGGCCGATTCCCGGTATTAAAATTCCGGGAAGAAAGGAGAGTTAGGAATTGGCCATTGATAAAGTTCTCGAAGGGAAACTCGGAGCCGATGCGGCAGGAGGAAAAGAGAGCCGCCCTCCCTCGCTTCTTGACCCCTGGTCCACGCTGGGCCAATTTTATCGACCGACCATGGCGCAGTCGACCAACGTTTAATCTCGCGCTGATCATTAAACTGACCCACTTGACGGTTCTAAAAAATTCTCATAAAATCCTCAGTTGGTCCGAAATCACTGGTTCTTTAATGCCTTCGAGTGTCACCTTAAAATAGATCAATCAACCAAAATCCTTAGTAATAAGACAGCTTCATAATGTTCGATTTAACATCTCGATCAACGTGGCTAAGAATACCGTAGGAAGAACGTACCTAATATAATTTCCTGAATTACTTTTGACAAGCTTCCTCGAAAGAAATTCAAATAAAATTGAAACCTGAGTCTGCTGTAATTACGTACAAATATTATAACAATGATACATAAAAATAAATCAATTTCTAATGCTTCTTTTCAATTTTTAACAAAGAAATTGCATATATGAAGTGACTGTCAGGAAGAAAGATAGCCGTTACTATCGAGGGAAGGAAGAAAGGAGAGAAATTGGTGAGAGAGGATGGACGAGTGACAGGCTGGGTCCTCGACGAGAGCGGACTAATGATATCCATCGATATTAAAGTCGAATGACACGATGCCACTTACGCCGGGTCATCTGCATTTAAATGAAATCCCGCGGGTTACGGCGAGATACTTTCAGTCCTCCAGCTATTTCCCGCGTTTATCGAAACGCGAGGAATCAATCTTTTCGAACGACCGGTTCGGTATCGTTCAACCGAAAACCACGACTTCAATCGAATTTTTTTAATTCAGGAATTAAAAGGAAAATTAATCTGGACGACGAATTTTTAAAAGCGAAACTATATCGTAATTTCTTTTAATTGTATTTAAAATAAAGATCTGATTAATCATGTTCTATTTAATTCGTCGGTATAAAATAGTAACCAAATTGCAAGTTAAAGAGGTCGAAATAAAAGTGAAGATTGCTGTTTAATTTAACGATTATTCGACGAAACGCGGCCGTTTAATCCCGCAACGTGGCAAGGCTCGGCTATAGTGTCTGGAGCACCGCAAAATCGATGAATGCATTGGGAATAAACCTCGTAACGAGAAACTGCCATTACCATGGGACCAGATTGCGAACGCGAGCCGACGAACAACTCGCATAATGGAATACTTTTATCAACGCGACCGCGACGCTTAATTATTCAAGACGGGTCACGTGCATTAAAACCGGACCCGATCCTATTGATCCTTGCGATGACCATACACGTAGGAGGCGAGCTTCGTCAATTATCGCCGGTCATCGAAAAACATTCCCAAATTCTTCTCGTTTTTTATTCGAGGTTTATTCAACGCAATTTAAACATCGCGAATTTTAATCTGTAAACGTATGCAACTGAATTTTTGTTAAAATAACTCCGCAGTCTTTCATCTGCTCGTATAATTAAAATTCTGTATGCAGAGAACTGGAAATGTTTTGCACGATTTATATGTGTCTATATTAGCATATCATAAATATGCTAAAATTATTTTATATTTATTTTATATACTGATTTTGTAGAGTGTGTCCTAAAGGCTTTGTCACTTCGATGATATAATGATTATGACTCAAACCTTTTTACCCTGTTTCAAAATTTTATCAAAAGACACAATGGACCATGAGATCAATCATATATCTGACATTATGGTTGATGGTATTCATTACAACCCCTAGCATGCACATTAGGAAACGCGCTAAAAGGGTGCTTAATGACGTGTAACCATATTCAGGCCTGACGAGACTCATGCTCGTTTCCTTATTGCGATCGGTCAACATTTTTTGCTCAAAGACGTCACATGCAGATGGTATTCTTACAAACAGTTGTGCATCATTCAAAAATTGAACACGATTTTCTGATTACTTAATTCGTTGGGATAAATCGTACGAGTAGCTAAGAAAATGTTTTTCAACGAATCCGTATTAGAAACGATTGTCCGGCGTTGAAGAACTAGTATTCCAATGAAGTGTACACACCGGTTGTAGTAATCGCGGTGGAAACACTCAACTACATCACGCGACGATAAATTAATAAACGATATTTCATGTAGGCGGCGAACGATTTAATAAATCTTTCACCGTAAATTTCAACACTTTGCGGATCGGGCCCGAGTGTGAATTTATGCTCCTACGCAACACCGTGCGGTGTGTATAGTTTCTCGCGTGGTCTCGCACGTTATTTATAGATGTAATTTATTGTATTTTACGGTGAATGGAAACATACGTACGCGACACGTGTACATATGAATTTATTTTATATACTGATTTTGTAGAGTGTGTCCTAAAGGCTTTGTCACTTCGATGATATAATGATTATGACTCAAACCTTTTTACCCTGTTTCAAAATTTTATCAAAAGACACAATGGACCATGAGATCAATCATATATCTGACATTATGGTTGATGGTATTCATTACAACCCCTAGCATGCACATTAGGAAACGCGCTAAAAGGGTGCTTAATGACGTGTAACCATATTCAGGCCTGACGAGACTCATGCTCGTTTCCTTATTGCGATCGGTCAACATTTTTTGCTCAAAGACGTCACATGCAGATGGTATTCTTACAAACAGTTGTGCATCATTCAAAAATTGAACACGATTTTCTGATTACTTAATTCGTTGGGATAAATCGTACGAGTAGCTAAGAAAATGTTTTTCAACGAATCCGTATTAGAAACGATTGTCCGGCGTTGAAGAACTAGTATTCCAATGAAGTGTACACACCGGTTGTAGTAATCGCGGTGGAAACACTCAACTACATCACGCGACGATAAATTAATAAACGATATTTCATGTAGGCGGCGAACGATTTAATAAATCTTTCACCGTAAATTTCAACACTTTGCGGATCGGGCCCGAGTGTGAATTTATGCTCCTACGCAACACCGTGCGGTGTGTATAGTTTCTCGCGTGGTCTCGCACGTTATTTATAGATGTAATTTATTGTATTTTACGGTGAATGGAAACATACGTACGCGACACGTGTACATATGTACCCTGCACACCATTATGTTTATATGATAGAGTTTTAACAAACCAATTTTACAATCTACGGGCTCTGTTCGAATAAAAATCTGATAGAAGTACGACGCAGGAGATCGAATAAAAATATGATAAATTGTATGCTCGTATGAGTGACAAATTTATCTTTAATAAAATATAAAATGAGATTATTAATAATACAGATTACAGAGTTTCTGACTGACATGAGTTTAATTCCCCGTCACTGAATCCTCTAGTCGTTTTGTAGTACAATCGCGCACAGTTTCCATTATCGGTGGAGGTAAGGCAAAACAGATAAGAAGGACGTCCGGCTGTCAGACTTCTTGCAGGAACGAGGGGCTAGCTGGATGCCGTGCATCGTCCTAACCGGAAATGCAGGCAGGCCCTGGTACATAGTCAAAGGAAACCGAAGCCCGCGATGCACTCGAAACACGAGAAGCCTGAACCTGACCATCATGCGAGCCACGTTGGGTTTCAGGCTTAACCCAATTGAGGGCAGAGACGCCGGCAACGATACACGCTGTCTAAGTACCTGCGCTCGGCTCCGTAAATAACGACGTTTCCTGACTTCCACGGCGACGGTCGTCGTCAGCTTGGCGGACCCTTTAAATTTATCGTTTCCCAGTTGAACGGGAAATAATTCCGTAGACACGACACCGACTTGCTGTTTTGCATAAAGAGCCGATGGAGACGCGACACGTGTAAACAAACGCATTTACCGTCACGCGACATGATTTAAACGGCCGTTAACCCAAACTCATGAAACATTGAACGTGCAATGAGACTCGAATTAAATCTTACAGGGTAATCGATGAATTAATTCTTACAATTCAACTGGAAGCATTTTTAACTTCCTAAATTCTTTCAAATATTTCCTATTAACTAAATACGTATAATTATTTTTGACTCTTGTATTTCATTTTTAAACTGACACCGCAATGGATTTCTAATCATGAGGTATGAAAAATTGGGAGGGTAGTAGTTTCGCAACGTATGATTCTCGATAAAAAATAACGAGCAGCCTTGGCGTATGGATGCCGCCGGAGATTGGAAGCCGACGGTGAAGAGCGTAGCGAGAGGCCTTAACTCTCCATCGAACGGCACTCGATAATTCATGGTAAGAAGGCTTAAGTCGTGCACCCGCGCGAGAGTATGAGATGAGAGGGTGCCACGGCGCGGCGCCCGCGCCCGGGACGCGTTCAGACGCTGTCGTCTAACAGGTGCGGATGGATATATCATCCGAATCGAGGGGGTAGTTTGCATTGGGACGCCCCTCTCGCTGGAACGGTGACGTCACCCGGTGATAGATTGTCTGAATTTTCGGCACCCTTCCTCACCCTCGCAAGATTCCATGAATATTTTTTCCTCACTTCAGACTATTTCTTAGACGTACAAACCTGTATTCATTTCAACGAAGAACTGCAAATACATTTAGAGTATTTAGAAAAATCACAATGTGTTTTTTTAGTAAATATTTCATCACGTAGAGAATTTAAGTAATGTACTAAAAGTTTCAAAGATAAAAAATTGTACTGGATGGAAAAAACCAAGAACTACTAATGGAAACAATGTAATAATAAGTACTGTATGAGGCTTATGCAAAACCGTGACGGCTTCTTCAGACGAAGAATTTCAACGATTTATAGTATCCGCAGTCATCCGGTAGGCCATTAAAATGAAAAAACAGAGGGAAAAGAAGGGCTGAATTTTCGCGGTGAAAGCGCCGGGAGATAGGAATCGCTCTCCGCGATTCTCAGACAGCCCGAATCAATGCAAACAACTGGATATTGCCAGCAATATCAGTTTCCTTAGAGAAAGGCGCGGGCGCGGCGCACCGTTCAACTGCGAAACGCGGCCAGACGAGCGTCGAAGGTGGATCGGTTCTGAGTGAACAAAGCTGCAGAAGGAGAACGGGTGCACCTCCCCCGCAGTCGAACGAAAGTTTGCCTTACCATCGTCCCCCGTAGCGTCTCTCCCGCAAATCGATCCTCCTACCCCGTTCTAGGATCGCCTTCTAAATCTGAGACACCATCTTTCTCCTCCATCAACCCTAGTTCAACGTTTCTCTACCTCCCTCAAGAATTTATAAGATCCAATGGAAGATCCATTGTATAATACTGTTATATACATTGTCGAAGCTGATTGTTAGAAATGTTTAAAATTTCTCTTTGATTAAAAGATGTTTAATAAACTTTGTATTTAATCGGAAGGAAAAATAAATTACTTCAAGCAGGAGTTATTTAACACTAGATTGCTCAAGGAAGTCATTTT
>NW_017143771.1:120692-124044 GCF_001652005.2 Ceratina calcarata
GCTTTGGGCAATGTAGGTATATACTAAGTTTCAGTCTTTCTAGTGTTAATTCAATTTACAATATCATTTCATTTTATGTTATAAATAAATACTGTACAAACAAAATGAACATTATTATCAAATTCTTTTTTAGCGAACTTTTAGCAGAAAGTAGCTTGAAAATATAACTGGGGCGATGGGTGGAATTAATCACCGGGCACCAGATAATCCTCGGCCTTTATCAAGCGAACCTTAAAACAAAGTGAAAATCATTTATTTGGAAATCTTGACGAACGGCGCCGCATACGTTACCAGGCAACAACCGCTCCTCTCGCTTTAATCTCGAATCCCGCGTGCTCTCGCTAATGCATCGTTTGCTGTCACGGGGTTAGCGTAATGTGCTTAGTAACCCGCGCGTCACGGTCACCCACGGTACAAGTCCGCTACAAGGGCCAGCACTTAAACGTACCCGCGTGGCCAGTGGACATTCCCATTCAGGGATTCCATTTTTTATCCGACCTATTCTGATTACTGATCAATATTCACGATCTTTTAATGAAACATGTAATGCAATTTTGTTTTATAATGTATCACACGGGATTACCATATAAAATGATGTTTCATTTCTAGTTGATTAAATTAATGCATTATATAATTAACGTCGTACGTTTAATTAACATAAGTAAATGGAATCTCTCTATATACTTCATTATTAAATAATAAGTAACAATATAAAACTAATACTTGTAATAATTTCTAACTAACCGGGATCAAAAAACGACGTTAATAGTAAGGAATGGTCGATTAAAAAATCACTGATCAAAGAACGAATCAATGTAAAGTCAGCCGTAGACTGTTTCACGTCGGACGGTGGACCGGTGCAATTATCGTTAATTGATCAATCCGGTGAAAACGCGGGGTCCGCGAATTTTTTAGGCAACTTCCCTCCGGGAAAGATGGGGCAGTTCCCTTCGTTCCGGGGAAATTTCGAACGAAGGGAATCGGATATGCGGTCGGCTTCGATCAGAGGGTCCGCCCCTCTACCTTTACCCTCTCTGTTCTTCTATCCCCTCATATTTCCAGATACTTGAGAAGCAACTGTTAATCTCCCGCGGTGCTCGCCCTCCGGATTGATGCCTTTTAATTTGTCCTACCGTTAAATTAAAATCGACTTAGCCCCCCTCGTCTCTATCTACAAAGACTTTTACATCCACGATTACATGTCATAAATAAATTGAACGGTCCATGATAAAAATAATTTATCAAAGATAAGAAGATCACAATTTAATGTGACGAATAATTTATTTTCAAAAATCGATTGTAACACCTAAAGGTGGTTTCACATTTAATTTCCTTTGAGGAAAGGTTGAATTGAATGTACAATACCTAATATTACAAATTGTCATTAACGAATTGGTAATATTCTGAGCCTCTATAGAAACAGAACATCAGAAATTCCTTTTTTCCATCTACCCCCTCCTCTACTCCGTGGTGTATCTATTAGGTGCATCATTTGTGTTCGATGAGCACTCCGACAGAGAGAACTCTCTTCATCCGTTAGGACGGTCCACGCTGCGCTCGGAACGAGCTTTGATCAAGCCTGATTTTGATTCCCCTGGCAGGTGGTGCCCGTGTCTCTTCTTCCATTCGCGTGATGAGTCTCGTTTCACTTTATCGCCCTTCATCGACGCGGCCGAGTGCGTTGCGTTGCGGAGTAGTAGCTACTATTATCGGGTAGAACGCTTTTACGTCGGCCGGGGAGGGGGTCCCGGTTACGAGAGCTTTTTAACGAGGAACAATAACCGACGGGAACAAAATAAGAGGATCCGGAGGAGGTAGCTACCGGTTTTCCGTTTAAATGCGCCGACCATCTCTACTCGTCACAAAGGATTCCATTATGACAAGCGCTTAAACCGACCTAACAATCTTCTTCTTGGTCCTTTTTATCCTGGCGCCTGCGCAAATCGACTTCCTTTACCGCGGCATAAGCCTATTCTTTTCTGACAACCTCAAGTCATCAAATATTTTTATACCAGATTGAAAACATTTAATCAAATCAAATTAAAGTAACAAAATCGAATAGTCATAAATATTTGAATTAATCATTCTGAAACATTTGTTCTCTTTATAAAATTCTAATGAAACAATGCAACAAAAAATAGATTAAAAAGAATCAAGGATCTTGATATAATGAAAAGCAAATGACTTGTGTAATTATTTAATGTTCATGGAACTGTGTCCAAGAAATGCTTGGCATTGGAATGAAAATATTTTGCGTGAAGTATTCGACCCGTAGCATGCGACGGTCAGTTTTGAATGCGTGTAGGTCTGCCCAGCGTCCACCGAGCGAAAGCGCAATAGTTCTGTCGGTCTGGCCGGCGACAATAGCGTGCATTAACCTTTGTGCAGTTATAACTGCAGTTGCGAGATAGTGGCTCGGCCTTGGAGCCGGGGATGAGTAGAAGGGTCTCGTCCCCCGCCCCTGGCAGGCCGGGAGTTCTCTACCGGCTCCCAGCATTTACAACCATTTCGCGTAATCTCAACGAATACATACGTTCGTAGCGGACTCGACCGAGGGCTGCCCGTTAAGTGTACGAACCAATTATTGCGCTGTCTGGTCTTGGTCCGTCATACGTCGAACGTATATGTAACGTGCATTGATATTCTGCATTCGAGATTCTGAAAGCCCGTCTGGCTCGACGTCCCTGAAAGCAGATCGAGAAGTGCAAACAGAATAAGAATTTAACAATTGTTGGTTTTCAACTAATTTATTTTTATAGAACGTTTTATACAATCGATTATGCAATTTGTGCAATTTATATTTGTTACTCTTTGTCAGTATTAAAATCATATATGCTATTCAGGATAATTAAATAACAAGAATTATTTAAGCCCTTATAGAAAAATGGTTTATGTATGTCGAAAGTGCAAAGCATGAAGACATCATCAAGAGTGCACATTTTTATTCTTTTGAGTAAAATAATTCCTATCTATATTTCATTATTATAATCATTTTATTTAGCATAAAAATCTGCAGTCTCATTACTATTTTAAACGATTCGCATGTGTTTCATGTTATAAATTATAAGAAATCGTTCACACCTCGATTCTCGCTGCTTGCTCGGGTAAGAACGGGACTAAATTATCGATGCGATTCGAAATTTTTGCTCATCGCACTGATATTCTGTCAAAGCGTGGCCACCCCTATTTACCAACCTCACGTCTACGCTGCCAATATTCCGCTCCATCGATGCCATTCTGGTTAAGACGCTCCTCTCACAACGCCCGCAGCTTCTGATAGCGTATTAATCGAATTCAGGAATGAATTCGCCTCTTTATTAACGCCAGGCAATGCTACAGTGGTCGATAAAGC
>NW_017143771.1:126140-133523 GCF_001652005.2 Ceratina calcarata
TTTATAGAACGTTTTATACAATCGATTATGCAATTTGTGCAATTTATATTTGTTACTCTTTGTCAGTATTAAAATCATATATGCTATTCAGGATAATTAAATAACAAGAATTATTTAAGCCCTTATAGAAAAATGGTTTATGTATGTCGAAAGTGCAAAGCATGAAGACATCATCAAGAGTGCACATTTTTATTCTTTTGAGTAAAATAATTCCTATCTATATTTCATTATTATAATCATTTTATTTTGCATAAAAATCTGCAGTCTCATTACTATTTTAAACGATTCGCATGTGTTTCATGTTATAAATTATAAGAAATCGTTCACACCTCGATTCTCGCTGCTTGCTCGGGTAAGAACGGGACTAAATTATCGATGCGATTCGAAATTTTTGCTCATCGCACTGATATTCTGTCAAAGCGTGGCCACCCCTATTTACCAACCTCACGTCTACGCTGCCAATATTCCGCTCCATCGATGCCATTCTGGTTAAGACGCTCCTCTCACAACGCCCGCAGCTTCTGATAGCGTATTAATCGAATTCAGGAATGAATTCGCCTCTTTATTAACGCCAGGCAATGCTACAGTGGTCGATAAAGTTCTTTCATGATATAATTGTCTAACATTTTCTAATAAAATGACCTAAATTATATAATTGTTATAATATAATTACACGACTGTTATTTACTCTAAATATAAAAATATATGATTAAAATAAATACATTATTATGTACATATAATGATGAACAATTAAAACATAATAATATATGATATAAAATGGCTTAGTATGAGGAAATGCAATGGTAAATACGTGAATTAATTTTCTGTTCTAACAAATGAAGTTCGATAAATGTGTGTTTGGGCATGTAAAATTTCATTTCGCGCTCGTTAATTTCCCAGGCGAGGAAGCTTGAAAATAATGTAATCGAAGCGTGCCGCCTTAAGTGCCTAGCGAGCTTATTAATTAGCGTTGAACAGCTCCTATGCAAGTTAATTGCGAATCATCTGACCTGGCAGCCGGGGGAGCCCTCCAAAAACCTTCTCCGCCATGCTTGTTCCCGAACAGATTAAATTCTCGTTTACTATACTCGCGGATTTAACCGATAATGAAAACGAGGTTAAGAGTTTTGAACAAGGTGAACGATGAAAAAAAGAAGCGGGCAGTAGTTTTAATAAACTCGCCTCTGTTCGGTTCTTATAGAATGATATAACATACAGTAAATCTATATTCCGTCATACGTCGTAAAAAATATTTTTATAATCTAAATCACTGTTTTACGATATTCCATATAGTCAATTATTCCATCGATCGATTCAGCGACGTTTATGCTCGTCAGTGAAAGCTTAACACTTTTAAGTTCCACTAATTGTATAAATATGAAACGAGACAATTTCATGAAAAAATTAGATAAAATAAGCCAATCAAACCGTAAAACTGTGTACAGGGATGAAAAACGGCGTGGCTCTATCTGAAAATTTTTAAATTCTCGCCGCATCGCGTCGTTTCAATCTGGCCAAGCAATATCACCGGGAATAATGCGGCCCGAGCAATTTTTTTTTTTTGCTGTAAAAAGAGAGGGAAAAAAAATCGGTCTCCAGCGGGAAATCCGGCGAACGGCTGGTCTATTATCAAAATTGATCGTCCCGCGGCAGGATTGTTCGGTGTCCCGATCGTCGTTCAGAGTTCCCATTATACACACAACAGGAGCGTCCCTCGTCCTCGGTACGGGCCGCGGGGCGGGCGGGCTGGCAAAACGATTCGGTAATATCGAGTCGCATTGTTCGATAATGGTCAGCCTTTCCAGCCCAAAGCCGCGGCAACTTACAAAAGGCTTGGAAAATCGCGCGTGTCCGACCGGTTCTACGACCCCCGCGAATCGAGTTCGCTCCCCGATAAACCCTCTGATACTCGGAACGATACCGGTACCGCTGATACCGGCCTAAAACGCCAAGCCATTTTATTAGATAACCGGCTATGAAGTGGTACACGCCGACGGGAAAGTAATAGGTCCTTACGGTGACGATAATGCGCCTCCATTTCTGTTAACGATTGCCAGATGAATTGCACGCTTCCGTTTCGGATACAATAACTGGTTTCCGATCAAATTGCTACGGGAAACGTGAAGGGGATCGTTCAGAAGAAATATTCACGATCACCGCTATTGTCTCTCTGAGTATTGAAGTAATTATGGCATTAATTAACATTTCATAACAATTAATTCATTTAAAATAAGACAATATTTAATTTAAGACAGAATAATTATAAACCAGTCTTTAATTCATTTTAGTCTTTCTTCCTGTCAATCTTCTGAATTTTAACATTGGTCAATATTCTCAAGTTTTTCGAGAAATCTCGTTTCAAAGAGGCTGCACGAAGAGCGAAAGAATTGTATTTAATAGTAGCGTAGAGGGAAGGGGCAGGGGTAGAAGCAACATTTTTCCTCATTTCCAGTAATTAGCAGTCATCTCATTAGCGGTTTATAAGGAAGAAAAGGGCACATGTAAAAAAGTTACGCCGCGTCTTTTACTTTAAGTCGCAGACGTTTCAACGAAGAGAAGAAGAAGAAGAAGTGGTCGTAGGGTGGCATAACGAGCAGTCGTACAAAGAATTTAAGCGGCTAATTTTCAGAGAAGCTGTTACACTTCCGGACTATTTCCAGCGCGTTACGTATTAACTTGGACACAGACACTGTTTCCTTCTCGCGAGTACATCTTCAATCTCGCCTCGCTCTAACCAACCTCTTTTTGCTCATTCAAATTCGATGACTCTTCAAGTTTTATGCGATTTCACACTCCAAGTATTCAGTCGTGAATTCCTTCATTTACGAGATTTCTCGAGTGTCAATTATAGTGCGAATAACTTGATTTAATTTATGTTGAATTGTTAGAAAACGCTTAATACAAATGAGATTTTATATTTGTGAAATTTTATATATTTTATGTACTATATTAAATACTATATAAATAATTTTTTTATGTACTATATTAAATACTATATAAATAATTCTTTATAATGTAATGATTTTACAATTGTATTATAAGTAAAGTAATTGCTGCGATAAATAATTACGATCCTACAAATTGATGATTGAACTTACGAAGCAATTAGTCTTAACTAAACCGATCGAATTATCAGCCGAGTTCCAAGCTGTCAATTAATCCACGTTAATTACCGTCAATGCGAAAGCAGACTACCGGAGCTATTTAGGAGGTCGACACTGGGTTTAGTTTCTATCGGCGATAATCCAGACATTCTCGGGCTTCGGAATCGCGTCATAATGGAGACGACGGAAGACTAACGTGCCGTTAATTCGGAAATAATTAACGACCGGGCTTCACCTGTCCGCTGCTGGACCGTGGTTCCCCTTTAACTTGGCCTAATTTGAACGCGAAAGGCGAGACGGTGTCCCCGGGATCAGCCGATTAAAAGTTCTCGCCCCTCCACCATCCGATATCAAACTTCATCCCCCATCGGTAATTTCATGTTATTTTGCCTCGTTCAAACTTCGTCTCAATCAATTTGGCACGGCCGGTATTGGATTAACAATTATTCTATCGGCTTAAAACGATTCCATTGATCGAGGTATTTTTGAGGAAGCTGAAACCATCCGCGAATTAAATAGATAAATTGAATCTGTACTAGATTTGATGTTACACTGATCATTCATTTTTTAAATGATTTTACTCTGATTTCAAGATGCAATTTGTTGTTTCAGTGCAATTTTGAAATCTGATTCTTAACAATTAAGAACATTCGAACAATTCTTGTTGTCAGGTAACAAAGAGAACAGCGTAAGCGGTTTTTTGTCAAACTTTCTTCATCAGATTACAAGTTTGGTTAACAGTTTTAAGTTCTTGAAGAAAACGTTTCCTCCTCGAGAGGAGTTTACGTTCCCAGTAACATCCAACCATTGGATTATTTTACAAAACGTTAAAACATCGGTTTTCGTTACAGGAATTAACAAGAGTAATTTAAAGAATCGATTTATATGGAAGAATCATGAGTGTAGTTTTGCATGTGCCACTGTAATTCTAAGAAGAACCATACAAAATATTGTAAAAAAATTATAGAAAAACTTTCAGACTTTCACTCACATTTCTTAAAATCGAACATAAATATTTTAAAATATCTCCTACTTTCTATATTCTACTTGAATGTTAGAAGAAACTGAAATTGTAACGCTTGGGTTTGAAGATCGAACGCGACTAAACTGGGCAAAGAGAAAGGGTTTCTGGACGACTCGTGGCCAACGAGGCATGCACAATAACGAATCCTATAAAGTAAGAGGATTAGTTCACCGGGATGGCCCAGGGACGATGATGATGGTGGGATGGGCCAAGTCTGTCGGCGAGTTCGTGATGCTTTAACCGTTAATTCGACGCGGATTAATTAAAACAGTTCACAGGGGAGAAGAACCCTTGGTGCCGGCCTGAGACAGACAATAACGAAAGTAATATCTCGTCGGTCGACGACTGAAACCGCCGCGTCCCGTACACTAAATGCACAGGGTGTCTCCGTAACAGTGACACGTGTAAAATATATCAGGACGTGTTCAGCAATTGAAAACGAATGAAGAATTCAAGCGACGTATCTCTCATTTTATTTATTTGGAAGATAATAATTTCCCTGTTCCAATTATCTTTATGCATGATCAAAAATATATTCCTGAATGATATAATCCAAAATGTATGCATGTTCTAGTCACACCGCATGACAAATAAATATTTGAAAACAATTTTAATTGCTTTTGGACGTTGAGCGGTGGCCCACACTACGGGGACACCCTGTATATAATACGCGGGCACTTAAACGAGTGTTAAGCTGGCTGGCAGACGTTACAAGGGCTACTTTACCCCTCCAGCGCCCGTTCCTGATGAAATTCTCTAGTTGGAAATTATTTCCAAGCTCGAAGGCGAATTAACGAAGCGCCTCGACATCGAAAGTGCCCGCGAGGGGAGATTTTTCTTATCGAGTAGATATAAACTTTAAAATCCCTCCTTTAGACGTACTTCTGTGTCAAAAATCCAATTCTGTACTTCCTCTTCCTTATTTTCTCTTAATGTACTAATAATAGTAACATTTATCACTACTAATGAACGAGATTTTTGAACTGTGATTGAATTCAGTACATTTGACTAATGGTTTAGCTCATGTTACTATGAATGAATATCGTGAATGAGACTTTAGAATCAATTGGCTTTTATGTTCAAATGCAGGATCTTCATTTGTCTTAAAACAAATTTTTCTTGTCCGAGTACAAGTTTTCATTAAATTATACAATATAGTTTGTCTTATAGCTGCAATTTAAATTGTACCAAGGGTTCCAGAATACAGAGCAAATTATCAAAGGAAATAGAGTCATTGTTAGTGGAGCAATCCAAAAGAAACGTTTTCTTTTTTCCAACCTCCTGGAATACCGAGGCATTGCTAAGGCAACGCGAACGCGAGAGAGGAACGTAACTAGGAAAAGGGTAGAGAGGTCGCCGGTTCCCTGTGTCACAAAGAGCATCGTTCGCCGATTTCCTTCTCCCTTAACGTGCAAACGTAAATTAAAAATTCTCCGGTCCAGCCCGAACGTTTAATGAACGAACGACAAAAGAGCAACGGTTGAAACACGTAGCAAAGGGAAAACGGCGTGGAAGTTCCGGAAAAAATTAATATCACCCACACTCCCCACCCCCCGTCCATTTATTTCTTTTTTCCCCGTCGCGGTCGACGCTTGTTACGGCTACTTGCCACAAAGAGCCGCGCGTGTAACGTTTCTCGGCGAACTCGCAACTCTAAACCCAAAGCCGCGTCGACGGCTCCTCCATTAAAACTCGATTCTCCCAATTTCGAGCAGCGAATATTTTTCTATTAGCTGGGATCGAAAATTCTTTGCCGAGAGTAACAAGCGTATATGCAGGTTTATGACTTGGCCAACAGTATCCGGTCCTCTGAACATAAATGCGACCCGAATATCTGACGTAGAAATAGAAAAATTTTGTTGCATGATACAGAAAAATCAATTTCACAACACGGTTCTGGGTTCATTTGAGCATCCGATATGAAAGACGCGATGTAAATGTGATTTGAATGTCTAGAAGGGGACAATCTGGGAAGACAGCCGTTCCTATTCGAAAGAGTAACAATTCGGGCTGGATTCTCTTGGTATCGTGTTCGTCGCATGCCAGCTGCATTAAGGGGTCGTGACGTCAGTTGGAAACGATTCATCGGCAGGGCGCAGCTTTCTGAAAAGGTTCTTTTGAAACCTCCGGGGTAGGTTCGCGTCACGTGGGCGCGCGCGATTGTTCAGAAATCCGACTGTTTGTTTCATGGCGCGACGCGGCGCGCAACGAAACTCATTAGGCTTTGCCATTTAAATTTTTATCGCCTCGTCGTTAAGTACCGGTGAAAGCGCGGAGGAAGCCCCGTTCCTCCTGACACGTATCCGTTCCGTGCATCGTTCACCCTTCGTTGTGCTCCACGAGTGTCAGTAGGTCAAGCCTGTTTTTACATCGCGCATTTTTCACCAGACACCCAGTTTATCAGGGAATCGTCTCCTTTGTTCGGTTTTCTAAGCTCGTTCGATTATCGTTCCACTTATTTTTAAGCAAATCAGATAAAAATTGAATATCTTTCAACTCTTATCTTGACCTATACTTTTTCACAATTACGAATGATTAAACACCTTGTAATTATGATTTTAATTAAAATTATAGTCTAGAGTTTTTTTCATTTTATATAATTCCATACGACTGGTTGAAATAATAAAAAGTTCTCCATGGAACACTATTTTTGTCATCTATATAAAAATTCATCAATGAATTCCTGCAACTAACTTCCTTTGACCGACGTAAAATAAAACTACGAAATTTGATTAACACCGAACGCTGATGAAAAGTCGCCGGTCTCTGCGAGGTTCAAACGAATACCAGGGACGTTAATCAACGATGATTTCGACGACCTTGATGCCGTGGTTCGAGCTCGTTCCCTGGCCTGCCCGGCTGAAATAACGTAAACGTCTGGCGATCATTATACACGCGGCTTTAATTACGACATTTAAGCGACACGGTCGAACGATCTGGCGACGCGAGAGAATTTAATTACACGCGGCAGCCGAAAAAGGCCGCGAAGGCGAAAGTGGGCTCGGGCTGCTGCGGGCTAGGGTAACCGGAATTAACCTGAGCACACACAGCGCGACCCCTCCTCATGGCTAACCTGTGTATAGATACATACCTACGACCACGTACATTCGTGCCCATAAGTTCTCACGATGAAATCATTCGTGGATAAATCCGTTGATTTTAATATTCCTAATCAATAATTCTGTTTTTCTGTAAATATGCACTAAAGATGCAATGATTATTGCTTTGATACTTCAGTAAAAGACTTTATTTTAT
>NW_017143771.1:135067-139700 GCF_001652005.2 Ceratina calcarata
TTGTGGAACTCGTACAAAACATTTTTTCGATAAAATCAGTAAATCACGTGCTATTTTTTAATCTGATTAACTTACTTGTGCAATGGAGTGTACGTGCATGAACGTTGCTACTCGAGTAACAACCTACCCGCAACCACCATTAGGAAACTCGTGCACGGATATGGGAAGAGGGTAAGGACGAGGATCAACGTGGCGCAAGGTGAAACGCAATTTCCAAAGTCGCACAATGGAGAACCTTGATCCCGCGTGGTACCAAGTTGTTCGTGAAACTATATTATTGATCTGATAAAAAATAGATAATAAATGAAAATAGGGATCTGGCAATGTAATAAATTCTCAATATAATGTATTGTACATAGATTTAAACATTCCTAGTAACTAAAAATCGAACGAGCAATGATTTCATCAATAATTAATTTATTTAAAAAAATTGTTGATAATTCCTATTTAAACAATATACAATACAATCTAGCATATACTACAACATTTTGCAAGGACTGAAATTAATCTGCAAAATTTCTAAAGTAAATTTTGGAAATTCCTGCCTGAGACCAAACCGGCGATACGGAAAGCCGGAGAATAAATGAAGTTTTCGATCGTGGAAAAGTGAGCGCAGCTCGAGGAGGGGAAAACGAGAGAAGCAACAGGAGTAATTCGCGATAGAGAAAAAGAAAGAACGGAAGCAAAACGGGTATCAACGCGAGCTGATGAAAATGGCCGGGTATCGGGACGGGACCAGTGAAATAACGGACGTGCAGCCGCGCACACAGCGCGTCGATGAAGTAAAACGCGGCCGGGGTAATTGGCGCACCTTTCAGATGTAAATGCGGTTCGTTAGGGGGCTTCCACCGAGAGCGATGCATCGCCGACGGCCACGCCGGCGGGTACGCAGCCGGTCAGCTGGAAATACGTGGACCTCTGTACCGCGTCTCGCTTCCTGTCTGGTCCATTGACCGGTCGTAAGTCAGCCAAGGTGTTAAACGCCGCACGCGCATTTTCATGGTAATGCTGACGCTATGGACCGAGTGCCATTCTTTCGAATTCATTTTTCCACCGATCAAAATTATGCTTGATTTCACTGCACATCATTTTGAATTGGTTTTAAATCAATGCAGCGACAGCAATTCAGAATCGTATTCAATCATTTAAAAAATCGTAATTTGATTATATTTCATAAATTATTTTTCACAGAATGATACAAATATCTTATTACTTCTCGTACAATAAATATAAAAGCTCATCTTAATGCATTGAGCAATATATCTTCTATTCACAATTTATATCATTCCGATTTTTCACAATCTGATCAATTCTCATTGATATTCTCTAAAGAAGACAGTTTTCAATAAATCCGATTAATAAATCCGATCGAAGTCCAAGCTTCCTGCAGATCATTACTCTTCATCATTCTCGTAACATTAATAACAGCTGCCATTATGAATATAATAGAGACAGCAATTTTCATTCAAACAGCAGAATTAAATGAAACGCGTCAGATCAATTCAAGAGATCATGAATAGCCCAAATCAGATATAAAATTTTAATTATACTGTAAAAGAATTTTATTTAATTTCATAATAAAGATTAGACTTGTCTTCTCGTTCCAAACGAGACACTTTAATATCGACTCGTTTGAGGCATTGAACGTTGAGATCATCAATGGATGCGTACACAGAAAGCGCGATATCGATTAATTGCGAGGTCCGTGGCCTGTGGCAGCGACAAGGCGATGGCGTTTGCGTGCCGAGATTCGAAACCATCCTCGGAGGGCCTCGACGCGAACCCGATACCCGCGTAGACTGCACATCAGCCCAGCAGCACGATAATTATCTGCTCGTAATTGCTAATCGATTGCCGTCAATCTCTGATCAACCGTGAAACAGTATCAATAGAGGAAGGGAACGCAATATCGTGGCCCGTTAAATCGTACAAGCGCTATTGATAAATTTTCATCGACGGTCCGGATTCAATAATGGGAAAAAAGTTTCGACAATTTCCCAGTGTTTGGATGAAACGATACGTGCACTTCGTACACATTTCAAATTTTTAAATCAATTTTTATCATTGCGAATCGAACACTTTCCATGGACATTTACTTGTAATTTGTAATGCGTACACAGCATGAGTTAATCGAAAGCAATTAAATGCTGATTGTTAAACGTTTCATTAAATTTCAACTGAAAATATAATACATAAATAATTGCTTTTACGCAATTTCGACAAAATTCGTTTACGTTTAAACGTTTTTAACTTTGAATAAGAGAAACGAGATAAACTAATTTGTAACTGAATTCTGTCAAGAACTAATCACGCTTGCTATACCTGATTACGGGATTAACGCAGGGCGCGTTCCAAAATCGAGAAGAAGAACATCAATCGGATTAAGAGATAATTATTCGCGATAACCAATCGGTTATCAGTCGCATATCGATCAGCACGTGTCACAGACACACGCAAGTATTATTGACGGTGCAAATTATCCCCTAGCGATGAGATCTCCCGGAATAGCCAATAGGGCTAGTAACGGTGCTACCTGCGTACTACGTATACCTATATCCCTACTATCCCTCCCGTCTAATTATCGTACGTGCCTAATTTCAAGGTAGCCAACGTTGAAACGTACTAACCGTAACTAACGCTGATCGGTAAATGCTATTAATCTGCGGACATGACTTCTGTTAATCAACGGCCCATAAAACACGCGTGACTAGGTGTCTGCTGCTAAAGAATTAAATGAAACGCGTCAGATCAATTCAAGAGATCATGAATAGCCCGAATCAGATATAAAATTTTTTAATTATACTGTAATAGAATTTTATTTAATTTCATAATAAAGATTAGACTTGTCTTCTCGTTCCAAACGAGACACTTTAATATCGACTCGTTTGAGGCATTGAACGTTGAGATCATCAATGGATGCGTACACAGAAAGCGCGATATCGATTAATTGCGAGGTCCGTGGCCTGTGGCAGCGACAAGGCGATGGCGTTTGCGTGCCGAGATTCGAAACCATCCTCGGAGGGCCTCGACGCGAACCCGATACCCGCGTAGACTGCACATCAGCCCAGCAGCACGATAATTATCTGCTCGTAATTGCTAATCGATTGCCGTCAATCTCTGATCAACCGTGAAACAGTATCAATAGAGGAAGGGAACGCAATATCGTGGCCCGTTAAATCGTACAAGCGCTATTGATAAATTTTCATCGACGGTCCGGATTCAATAATGGGAAAAAAGTTTCGACAATTTCCCAGTGTTTGGATGAAACGATACGTGCACTTCGTACACATTTCAAATTTTTAAATCAATTTTTATCATTGCGAATCGAACACTTTCCATGGACATTTACTTGTAATTTGTAATGCGTACACAGCATGAGTTAATCGAAAGCAATTAAATGCTGATTGTTAAACGTTTCATTAAATTTCAACTGAAAATATAATACATAAATAATTGCTTTTACGCAATTTCGACAAAATTCGTTTACGTTTAAACGTTTTTAACTTTGAATAAGAGAAACGAGATAAACTAATTTGTAACTGAATTCTGTCAAGAACTAATCACGCTTGCTATACCTGATTACGGGATTAACGCAGGGCGCGTTCCAAAATCGAGAAGAAGAACATCAATCGGATTAAGAGATAATTATTCGCGATAACCAATCGGTTATCAGTCGCATATCGATCAGCACGTGTCACAGACACACGCAAGTATTATTGACGGTGCAAATTATCCCCTAGCGATGAGATCTCCCGGAATAGCCAATAGGGCTAGTAACGGTGCTACCTGCGTACTACGTATACCTATATCCCTACTATCCCTCCCGTCTAATTATCGTACGTGCCTAATTTCAAGGTAGCCAACGTTGAAACGTACTAACCGTAACTAACGCTGATCGGTAAATGCTATTAATCTGCGGACATGACTTCTGTTAATCAACGGCCCATAAAACACGCGTGACTAGGTGTCTGCTGCTAAGCAGCTGAGGACGTCCTAAACGGGCTTTCAATTTCCCTTCAATGTCCAAATTGCTATCGAAATATATGTTCATCAATTCGTGTATAAAAGGCTAGAAGAATTTCCAATTCTAATTTACGTATTAACACTATATCTACCAAGGGGCGCCAAAATGACTTTCTAAATGCATTTCTTATAATCATTATTCATTTCCAGTAAATCTTGTCTTCTAAAATTTCGTATGACTTTTTCTAAAATATGCAAATAAATAATTCTGTAAAAAGGTTCTTTTTTCTTGTCTTTTTGACGTAAAATTTTATGCAGTATACCTCCATATACTGAGATGAGTCATTTTGACCCCTCATGGTAGAAGTACATATAGAATACATCAATCGCCGATAGATCTAGTGTAAAACTTTTCTTTTGTACTAATGAATTGATTTCATAAGAAGAATTGATCTTATTTATTCATTTTGTATATTACTGAACAGTATAATAATGAAACAATATTTTTACATTATGAAATGTATTGACAAAGCAGAACTGCAATCATGCGTGCATTATTTGTTAACTGCCGCGAAATCGACTGAGGGATATCGATCACAATGAACGTGAACGACACCTTAAACTTCCGCCTAGTAATAATTCCCGACTTTCAGTTTCGAAACGGGTACCA
>NW_017143771.1:140740-140838 GCF_001652005.2 Ceratina calcarata
ATTTTTAAGTTTTATGTGGGAGTGATTAATGTGGATTTGTAAAATAGCGGAAAAATAAGAGCCAACCAGTTTTGAATTAGCTCAACAAATCGTCTGGC
>NW_017143771.1:141889-157118 GCF_001652005.2 Ceratina calcarata
GGAGCGCGTCTACCGGGAGTGGGCGCGGGGGCTTGGGACGAGGTCGATTCAGCTCCGGTCAATAGGCGAGATACGAACGATTTCGTCTAGACGACGTTCGGCTCGATCGGTCGGAAACGATTTGGTGCCCGGAGGCCCTGTGTACCGTGAGAGAATTCAGATGTGTTTCGCGCAGCCCGCGTCGCGTCGTCGCGGAATCTTTGGTCGGTTGATGGAAAAACGTGGCGCGGAAGTCGGTAACGACCGGCGTTGGAAAAAGTTTTAAAGTAAATATCGTAAAAATTCATTTCCTACCAGCAATACGTTTCCATTCCTCCCTCTCGCACTCCGTCCACCTCCTCCTACCGCTCCGTCCCCTCTACCGATTCCAGCCGCTGCTGCTGTTTCCTGCGGCCGTTTTTGCCACCTCTCTTTCCTCTTTTTTTATACCTTTTCCGCCCTTCGAATACAATAATCCCAACTACTCGTATTCGTAAGCGCTAGTGGGGTTAAAACGCCGCGGCTGGAACCGGGTGGAGCGCCTAGCCGGTTCAGAGGTGTTAGCATACATCGTTTAAACGAGCCGGTTCTTTATGATGAAATTAAAACGAGCGAGCACGCGCGTAGACACCGGTTAACACCGACAGGGAATCAGCGCTCTGTTCTCGACGCGTTCGAACATTAATTGAACGTGCAGCTACTAAAAGACAGGCTTTATCGTCCTTCGAGCCGTCTTGTTACGTCATTACAAAAATCTATGAGCGATATTGCAATCAAAACAGGCCGCATAATTAATATTTCTTTTCCACTTGCAGAATACTTATAATAAATTTGGCTGAAATAATACGGGTTGTTCTCTTTCATAGTTGCGAAGTGTAAATAACATTTTCAAAGTTCGTGAAATAAATAATACTTTGTGCCCCGTTTTTAATGCAGTGAAATGTTACAAGTTTTATAAATGAATCACATTTTTTTCAAATATTGCGTCGCGACATTTTACCATGTTTAAACAACTCTAGTGCCATTGTTCCTTGCTCAATGTCCAGAGATGCGAATCAACCGCTTTTTTACACAATAGTAACAAAGAGTAGGCCATTGAAAAAAGTAAAAAGGGGTCCTGCCCTAGTGAAACTTTTTGGAATCCGCCATTGGCAATGTAAACTCGCTCGCGCGGCCGTGTATTATGCATGCCGGGAAATAGAGCGTGTAGGGGCGCGTGTTCGCATATCGACACACGCGCTACGCACACACACCCACGCGGAATGTGGTACATCGCGCCCAAGGGTTCCAGTCGCGGCTACGAAATTCGGATAATCACGTTACGGTGAACGAGTTGTAAAATTCATGCCTAGTAAATAGAAAATCGCTACTGCCGATAGCCGCGACCGACCGTCCCGTTACTACTATTTCTTTCAAACGTTGAAATCGATTCGATTTACGCTCCGCATTTGTTTTAAATAAAGATATAATTTTAGTCAAAGAATTTCAGTGCGGTGTAGCGGAATAAATGTGTTTTCGTTCTCTTTATTGAAAACTGAATGTATTATTTAATTGTGCATATTTTTAAGTTTTATGTGGGAGTGATTAATGTGGATTTGTAAAATAACGGAGAAATAAGAGCCAACCAGTTTTGAAATAGCTCAACGAATCGTCTGGCTGCTTCCATTGAGGATTCTTGTTCTGCAGGACGTCAGGACTGCAGTGTGTTACACGAACTTTTATAAAGGACCGGCTCGAGTTTGATCCTGTCGCGAACCGAAAGTCAATAATCTAGAGTAATCCGTCTTTCCCGCGGCCGAAGCTATTTTCATTGTACTCGAGGATCCACGGTGAGTCACGGTCGGCGTGCGTTAATCAACTAAAAGCGGGTAGTCTGGGTTTACACACCACGCCTCAATAGCAGCCGCTATCGTCTATCTCCCGTACTGATAGCGAGGCCAGCTAGTATGTAGCCAACCAGCTTCTCTTGAACCAGGAAGATGCAGGAACGCATCGATGCGCGATAAAGTTGAGCCCGATTACCTAATTAACTGCACGACTATCATGTCTCCGCTGCACGACCATTATACTAGTATTGAATCATGTTTAACGTATACAAACTAATTCTAATCTTGTACATTTAACAGTACTGAGAAATTGATTTTATATAATGAGGAGGGAAACATTTTATGGAATTTGCACGATCAAATTATGACATGCTGATTATTTTTATTAAGAAATAATCTAATATCTAGTTTTGAAAATACCCTAATTATAGGAATCTCGATGTTAATATTAAATGCAGATCAATTTTTTATGATTAGAGGACGTACACCTTACGATGATTCCTGGTGTACGTGTTCTTAAACGAATGCCTTTGTAATACATGGAAAGAAAGGTCCGAGAGGGTAACTGGTAGCCGGTAGCCGGCTAGCGCTGCAATGCAACGCGCAACGAGAGGAGAAGGAAGGGAAAACGTTGTGCACGCTACCGTAACTTCGCGTTACGGCCGGTGAGCTTCATCGATCACCGGCCAACTCAATTTGTCTCCATTGATACCAATCTGCTGAGCAAGCTCGTCCCCCTTTCTACCTACACCATCATCCCTCCCCCTCTTCGGTTCCCCTTTCAACCCTGTGTACCCTTCTCTCTCTCTCTCTCTCTCTCTGTCTCTAGCTATCTCTCGTCTCTGCTTCCACGTCTTCCCTTTCTCTTTCATCGAAATTTCATCTCGCGGAAACGCACGATACAATGCGCATCCAGAATCCTAACTTTTATTTAACGCTGACTCGGTTATCCGAAAAGAAGTAAATATGATTCCATTTGAAAGAATGGTTGGCAAAAGTCTTTAGAGCATAAGATGCCTGTAGCAGATTTGATCGCAAATCATTTTTACAAAGGTTGGCAAACGAGTCTGCCCCTTTTATTAACATTTTTCAAATATCGTCTTTCGCATACGTTTATATACCTCGTTCCTGTACTGTTGAAGAGCATTTGCCTAATTGAATTTAGGTTTAAAACGGGATGACATGCATCGTTCAAAGCGTCGATTCAATTGGTTTAGCGTGCAAACGAGACACCTTGGCCCGGTAGGCGTAGATTAAGCGACACCCGCGTATACGTGTAGAGTATTAGGAAGGTGGCTGCGGTACAAGAGAATCGGACAGGACGGGCGGACGGGCGGGACGAGGAGGCAGCCAGCGGAACGAGGATGGGTATCCAACCGGTACAAGCGCAGTACGAAGCGGGTTTCTATCAAATTATAAGTTGTCACACGGATGACGACGCAGCAGCCGAGCTGACTCCCGGCTTAGCTTTCCCAGTTAACGCCGCCGCCAATCAGACCAACCCCTGCCATCCCTTTTGCACCCTTTCATCCTGTTCCCCGCCGTCGCCGTGTTTCTTCTCCTCAGTGTCCTTTTCTCGTCCCGACCGCTCCCGTTTTGTTTTCTCTCTCGCTTCTGATTTTCGATCGTCCCGTCCTGCTCGCTCCCACGGCCGCGTTTTTACTTTCTACATTTCCGTGGAAACGCTGTCTCTTCCGGTTCTTGAGCGCCCACACGGAAGGAAGGAAGGAAGGAAGCGACCCGCTGCCGCTCGCAGGCTCCAGCGAACCGGAGGATTTGCATACGAGGAATTTATAATTGGCCGCTGTTTATCTTTATGCCGAGGCAGAGCTGCCACTTTAAACCGTGGAACCAGACTGGCCAGCCAACGTTCGTTAGCTTCGGCCTACAAGTTCAACGAATCCTCGACGCAATCGAAATGTATTAAACGAGTCGCGAAGTCGTTAAGAATCGCTGCCACGCTACTTGACAAAGGTAGCATTTAATCATCGCTGTTTATTTTGTGCTCGTCCCCAGCAATGAAAATAATAATTTTATTTACCAATTTCGACAATTCGACCCATGAAGTTAAGTAAGAATTCATTGAAACATGTTTGAAGATCGACAGTTTAACATCTAGGAAACGGGAACTCTGATAGTGACTCTCTGATAGTAAAGACAAGGAGGTACCACGACGTCTTTTTTCCTGTTTTTCAAAAACTATTCGTTCCTCGGGGGATTCCTGGTTTGCCAACGGTTTCTAGGCGGCGTTCCAAGCATATGAGGCTCGAAACGAGACCGCCACGATTTGGCAGTTCTTCCTATTCGGTAGACACACCCATCGGCGGGGGCGAAAAGATATCGCGATATTATACGATGATAATGGGGCTCGTTCAATAACACCGCTGAAGAGTAATAGCAACGGCATTGTGTTTAATGGCCAGGGTTAGTCTACGAGGAGGTCGACGAGGAGGGAAATCGAATCTCTCCCCGGGTTTATCGTAGTAGACGGTTAGGGTTCTACCACGTGACGAATAGCCACGTCGAATCAGTCTTGTCGGTTCACTCTACTGATTTCACGGCATCCAAGGATTTGTGCTATCACGTCTCAGATTGTGTCAATGATAAGAGGTCATGCGAAACGAGGTCGAGTAAAATACAAATGTTGTTTCTCTTTATTAAATCTTGAAACATTTTCTAACTACAGAGTCATATTAAAAAATCAGGAATTATCAGAATGTATTGTGAGATAGAATATTTATAAAAATGATTTTTATTTTTAATAAATGATATCCAAATCGAAATTCGAGATACGATCATTGCACGTACATAAAATCTTTCAACTAGTTGATCAATTGTTCCACTCTTGCAGTTTAGGTAGAAGTGATGGATCCCACGGGGCACGCGAGCCTGACACAGGGAAGGAAAGGGGGTTGTTAAAACAGCTGTGGGCTAGGCGTTGTCCCTATCGTCAGTGGATAGGTAACGGTGCGGCGTGACGGTAGCGACAAGGACAAGAGGAGTAGCAGCAGCAGCAGCAGCAGCAGCAGTAGCAGTAGCACTGGAAGCTTTGAGGGCAGACGTAGAACGGCACGGCACGGCACGGCACAGCAGGCTGTGCCAGCCAGAACCAACCCAGCGCCGCATCAAGTATCACTCTATTTACCCGTCAAATATTTGTGCTTTTACCATGGAGCGCGTATCCGAGGCCTCTCCTCCTGGCTCTCCTCTTACCTATCTACTCTATCTCTCTAGTGCCACTTTGTATACAGTGAACACCGTCGGCTGAATTTCCCTAACGAAAACTTGCCGAAAATTTGCAATTCGTAAAGAGGCAAGGCGGAGGGGCCTTCTTCCCTCGCTCCGCCGCGGTGAGGGGGAGGGGACGGGGACGAACGGGTCTAACCGTGGAACAGCGGAATCGGAAACGTTCGACGGTAACAAGGAGGAAATGGAAGAGGTTCAAGGCTGTTTCAAAGTTCTGTCGTTTAAAAGATGGACGATGTATCACGGATAAAATCGGAGAAGTTTTTCCGATTGGGGAAAGACGAATGATCGCCGTTTTCGTCATCGGACGTTGTATTATATTTAAATTACTTAATGTACGCAGAATTTCGAAATATCTAGGATGACAAAGATAATAATGGCGAACACTATGTGAAATGTTTTCTCGTTGTGAGCCGGTTTTATTAAAAAAAGGAGATCGTCGAGGTGGACGTCGAAGGACGGTAACGTGTTCTAAAAATAAAGGTTCCTTTCACGATGGAAACTAGATGACGACGGCAAGGACCCGTGCTGCCGGTAGGCCGGTCACGGATGTGACGCACGAACGAGTACCACATAGTCCTTTCTTCCTCTTTTTTCCCCCCTATCTCTTCTCCTCCCTCGGCCCCGTTGGCCATCCTCCCCCAGGAATCCTAATATCCACGTTTGACGTCATGCCAAATACGTACCCTTACTCGTCTGGAATAAGTCACGACGCGACGGAAGATTCAAGTGAACGTCGGAGAGGAAGAGGAAAAGTAGGCAGGTACCTAGGATGTGTCCAGTACCGGCGTTGACGACGTATTGTATCACGGATCGACGGAGGAATGGGAAACCGGTTATTGTTAAATAACCGGGCCAGATAACAGCGAACACACCGGGAATTTATAAGCAGCCGATACACGCTTGATTTATTCGATTAAAGAATCTTTCCAGCACACTGGAGAGTAAAATTAGATGACAAAATAAAAATTGCAATGGACATCATTGTATCCTTCAAGAAACGTCAGGTCAGAACTGAAGATTATTTAATCGACTATCAAGTCTAATCAATTTATATTTAATATTTAATTATTTTATGTTTAAAAAAGTGCGTAATGTTCAGGTCATTGATCTCAGGAAACCCTGAGTATTGAAAACAGTTGGATTTGCTACCAAATTCATCCAACGAGAATCCGGCAGAAATCAGGGAATTTCCCGGTGGCCAGCGATTTCGATAGAAAAATTATCGCGAGTCCTGGCACAGGTAGATACATACGTGTACATATATGATCAACCAGCGGACAGGGTTTGTGCTTGCGCGGACTGGCCGCGACTGCACGGTCCGATTTGAATACATAACTGGCCGGATATAAACGAGCCTATGAATAAAATTTAAATTCCAATCAACGGCCGAACAATGCGACAATACCTGCGGTCATCCGGTAGAAATCAAGTCGTATAATGCGCCGGCCGGTGAATCCGGCTGTCTAGACGCGTGGCGTTTGTAATCGCCGAAATAGGGGATGCGTGCCTGCGTACAGTTCTGAAAGAAATTTCCTAGATGCAAAATAATATTTGATATATTTGTAAAAAGAATTATTGCACAGAAGTTTTCTATAAAATTTCTGTGACAAAATTATTATACATCGTCTATAAATAGAATCGCTTATATGAATCTAGTTTATGTACAATACAAAACCAGAATTATAAATATATATTATACTTATTAAAGTTATGTAATAATGGAACGTATTGCTTACAAAATAAATTATGTAGTGAAAAAATAAAATTATTGACGCTATTATTAAAATTCTCGCAAACCCACGGAATTGTTTCTTGAACCAAAAAACGAAAGAGCAGGCCGAAGCAAATGGAAAATGAGTCGATCGGAATCGTTAAACGGAAACAACAAGCCCGGTTATTAACGCGTTTCACGAGCCGGCAAGCAGCACGCGTTATCCCGTGGGTGTAACGGCGTCGACGAAAGGCAAACGTCATAATTGCCACGTAATTATGCGCATTTTAATTTGCGTATCAGCCGTTCGCTCGTCCCAACTCGTTTCTTCGCCCGTGGCCGCACAGCGGAACGCGACGAATCACAGCGAATTACAATCACGATTGTTTGACGCGCGCGAGAGTTTGATTTATTAATCATCGGCCCGCAACGGGACAGTTCCCCGCATATTTTCGCGCCGTCGCGCACCGCCTCGTAATTTTCTCTCTCCGACCGCGCGACATAATTTATGCCGGTTACCTTTCCCTTCGTTTTCTTTTGCCTTCCATCTTCGTATTGTCCAATCTATGAGTTGTTACATTATTGACGCAGATTGTAAATTTCTTCAATGTAACAGAGAATCATAAAGCGTGATGTGACATAAAATATTTCATGTTTTTTACAGAAAATCTATCACTTCATAGTGCATATGTTTTGATATCTTAAATCGAATTAAGTCAAATGTAGATTCTGATACGTCCTCTAATACTGTTGTATAAATTAAAGAAAATTCTTAATACAATTTTTGCTTAGAATTATTAAATCACGTCGGATTTTTCATTCTATTTACTTTCGTCCACATTTAGTGCTATTGATTTCACGGTTTCTGTCGAAACGCGTTACGATTAAACGATAATCTGTATCAGCGAATTTTCGCAAATTAATGCCTCCCGGCTGGTGCGACCGCCGCCACCGCTACGACCACTGTCAAGCATTGGCCGTTGATAATCGCGATTCTCGGGTCCGCAAACGCGGCGGCGGCAGGGATTTTCGATTTTTCATCCGAGGACCTGAACAGAAATTTCACTGCTGACACCGAAACGCCTCGTTAATGTCGATGAATTCGAGAAACGCCACGCATAATGCAGCCGCGGGTGTGCGTAACGAATTTGTGAATGACACTAACGAGTAAATAATACACGCATCGCCGTTCGACTCGTGCAAACAAACAAGTCCGGTTCATTACCGCGTTTTCTCCTCTGCCACTGTTAGCCGTAGTTAATATTTGATCGACTCATTGTTGATTTTACTGATAAATCATTTTTAATCATCGTTTATTGCGTCGTATTTCTCATTATGTTTGATTCATCTTTTTATTTTAAATCTTGTTCTATAAAGAAGGATAATTTGTTCAGTTAATTTATGTATATAAATCGTACACTGATTTCTAAGTACACACTGATTTAATAAATAGTATACAATTTATATAAATTTAATCATATATTAATGTATGAACTCGATAACTCTATTGATTTATGAAGTGAGTATTAATGTATAGATTGGTTTATAACATAAACGGGTAAATACTGATTACTAATCACACATCGGTTACATAAACCAATATATAATTAATAATCATACGGTCTATAGAAATTTAACCACAAATCGATTTTAAACGTGGCAATATTTGTTAGATTAACACTATTAGTAATTAGAGTATATGTATAAATCTTGTCATGAATTTTATTTATCAATTTCCGAGCCAACATTGAACTGACTTTATAAATCAATTAATTAATACGTTATTACACTTACGTTAAACTAAACAGTAATAAGAAAAGACAACAATTTTTACGTTCTTATGAGTGAAAATTGAATAATAAACCGATAACGATAATAATAATAATTTAATAACAAGAGGTAAAAAAAGAAAAATATTTTACAGAATTAGTTATTTGCATATTTTAGAATTCATACAAAATTTTAGAAAACAAAATGTACTGGAAATGAATAATGATTATAAGAAATGCCAAACAAGTCATTTTGACCCCATTTGGTAGATCTAGTGTTGATGGTCAGGTGTAGAGGAATTGAACGAGGCGTACGTCGAGACGAATGAAATTAACACGTTAGCGGTGAGAACGGCGAGCATTGCCACCGTTGTACAGAGCATGTACCCGGAACTGGTACTTTTAGTTGTGCCGGGTAATGAATCGTTTCGGACACGCTCCGATTCTCGTTTCGCTGTGTGTACGTCTGCACTATGTATATCCTTTCGCGCGATTTGGATGAAGCATAATAATCGCGTATATTACCTCTCTGCCAGTTGGAAATTTTAGTTTAATTGAAGTTAAGTGTCTATTTAGAAACTCCGTCCTCCCTCTCGGACAGAGAGAAAGAGAGAGAGAGAGAGAGAGAGAGAGAGAGAGAGAGGGAGAGAGAGCAGGCCGGCAATGTTGGTGGTACAATTCAAAAGTATTCTATTTGGCAAACGGCAGGATGCCCGTCATTTAAATACAGTTACCAATATCACCAACCACGTTTCGTAGTTTAAACCAAGCGTAAGTACAGAGAATATAAGCTCGTCTCTAATTTAACTAACAGCAATGACAAAAGAAGTGTTTCATAAAAGGAACACTACTACACATGAAATAGGAGAAATTCGACGGTCCTGATTCGTCCAATTTCTAAAACGTTCCTCGAGAACTTTCTGCGAGTGGTAGTAAAAAAATAGAGTGAAGCAAGAATCGAGAAAGATTCAAGGAGTCCAGCGTCTCGGATTCCGTGGAAGTTGTCGAGGGGACGGAGAATAAAGGAGGGATGAAAAGCGAAACAGAGCAGTCGCTGAGTGGAAGTCGCATACGGGGCTCTCGGTAACTTATCACTTTCCCTTAATCCGGATCAGCGGCACGACGGAACCGGGCGATGTTCTTCAGGCTTGCACCATTAAATATTCAGAAGAAGTCTGGCCCGGTGTAAATCAGAGAGGGCAAACTCTCCTCTGCAACCCCTTCTTCCCGACGCATCCACGTGGACGATACACTTGATAAGCGTACAACCCCACTAAGAAGTCGCGCAATAAATCATGTAAAACATCGCGTAATAAATCATAGGACAGGTCATAAAATAGATCACATAAATCATACATTAAACCATATATCAAATGACATAAGGAATCACGTATGAAACAACATAATTTCATTTCGTACGAGTTACACGTTTGAAACTTATGACCAGGGATGTACATGCAGCACCCCCGTTTTCCAGGCTGCTACCCCTTTTCGGCGTGGATGTCCAACGATATTTAACTACCGTTCTCGTTATTTACATCGGCTGTCTCCATGAAAAGGGGGAAGGGCCGCGGAACAACGGAACCTGGGGTGCGATTCGGATAAAAAGTGCGACCGTTCGATCGCGGCCAGGAGTAATTGTTTAATTCCATTGAAGAGTCTGGACCGCAACCGCGGCGCGTCTTCCTTTGGTAAATAGAAGAAGAAAGGCAGTCGGTGCGCAGGGAATTGAATATGATCAAAGGTTTCGGCTTTGAAAGAGTTTGATTGGTACAATTGTATTTTCTCTAAGTTAATATACATACGTGAAAGTCATTAGCCAGGTTGAGTTTCTCGACTGAAACGTCCCATTGTCCATCATTATTAACAAAATAAAAAATAATGCAATTTTTGTGTTAAAAATAAGATACTTAATATTTATATATATTTATTGTTAAGAATAAAAATATACATTTCCCTATCACATTTAACTCCGTTCATTTGGGATCTGTATTCTAATTTCCAATATCAACGAACCCATCGATAGTATCAAAGTATACATTCCATAAATCTCAGAAATGTCTAGCATAAAAAAAAAAGCAATTCCGTGAAAGAATCATGTTTGGGAAAAGCTGATACTGAAATAAAATGCGAGACGATTGCAAATCAGTGGCTGGGATCAAGATAGAGAAGTTCCTTTTGTCTCGTCGCGTTTCCTGCGGATAATAACGTAAACGGTGCTAAATCAAAATGATCGATGTCACGTGGCTCACGCGAGGGGGATTCCTGGGACGAGGCGAGGGTGGAATCCTCGAAGGAACACGGAAGAAGGGTGGGAACCTCGAAGGTAGAGACAGAGCGGAGGATAGCTATTACTATCAATTTGCATGCCTCCGGTCACTCGGCCTGCCTTTATCGTCCTTTCATCTTGACGATGCCAGGGGCTTATTTCCGCCCATATATTTCTTGGACTCCAATAAGAGACTCGCAAACCGCGTTCTCCTTCCCTCTTGCGCCCTTTCCGTCTCCATACTCGTCGCGAAGTTCCACTGTTCGTACTTACGGTGAGAATTTCACGCATCAGGTTAAGATTGTATGAACCATTATATAAAAACGATGACAAAGCATTAACATTTTAACAGTTACTAAACATTACATTAATAAAACACTGTACAAAATTTTAGAAATTTTGCGAACCTATTAAAAAAATTATTACATCTTGAATTCTTATGTCGAATGACAGAATTTTGATTTCATTTATGAAAAAATATGAATGCAACAATGACAGAATTTTGTAATTTTGTATAATTCTTAATACATGATTTAAGAATATTTTAAAGTTGAAATAATGTCAATTTCGAGGATATTATTTAAGATATACAATAAAAAGTATGCAAAAGTAAGAATTATACGACATGTAGACAATGTGGACAGTTACACGTACAGTCTTATCGAAAAATGCCAAAACTATGAATTAGAATATTAAAAGTATGCTTTAAAAATTCCACATGACCGAAGAAAACAAGTCGAATAATTTTATACACCTTACTCCTCTGTAAATATTATTTTTACTAAGTTCATTGCTTCAAGTATTGGACACAGATTTTTATTACGTGTCTTAAACTTTTGCCAGAGATCCTACGACTCATACAACCTTAAAAGCGATTAGACCGATTCAAAAATTAAAATTGGATGCAAAAGTAATCAGGTATTTAAATTACAAAATGAAACACCGAATAAGATATTCAATCGTTTCTAATCGTAAAAATCAGAATTCTTCATTTTTAGTAATCATATGTTCTTTAAATTGATACCACGAAAGATTTGTATTACAAATTTGAATTTTTGATTTGGATCTGAATTCGGGAACGTAGATTCAATGAATAATTACAACGGTGCGTGTTTCAAATGATTAGAGGAGTGCAATGGAAATGGAATCGTCTCCTTTCTGACTGAAACCGTGAGCGCAGATGAAAAACGAGATGGAAAAAGATTTTTTAAGCAGCGTGGCCTTTTCTCCGTTGGCTCGGTCAAAGACTTTTGCCGCGGAGGAGGTTAGCCGGTGGAAAATGCGCCGCGGTACGTAGGAACCACTCGACCCAAAAAGCATTGGAGGAGGCGAGGTCGTCGTCGAAATATGGCTCCGGGCACCTATACGTATATGAATGCCAGCTCCGACCCGGGGATCGGCGGCGGTTCGTGTGCGTTATATTCATCCTGCGGGTTGTTTCACTCGCCCAGTTCCACCGACAGGGCGCGACCTCTTCAGAAATTCGTGAGAGAGGAGCATCACTTGAAACTTAAAAAACTGGTGGAATGCGCGACGTGAAACATGTGCGCGGTCTACGTCCTCGTGCATCCCCGGGCGAGATTTTTCAAGATTCGATTCGCGAAACCGTAGTCGAAACGCCTTCGGTTCTGACCCGATTCCCGCGATACACGATTCTTCTTTCTTCTAGATATTCGCGTCAGACACTTGAGGTTGAACGTTATCTCCAGGTAGAAGAAATACTAACTGCATTATTTAAAAGAACAATTTAAAACGTTAATATTATTAATTTGAAACTCAGATAGAAAATGTTTCCATCGTAAATTGCACAAGTCGAATTATGGATTTTTTCTTTTTATTTCGATCCCTCATACACGTTCCTCTTATTGTATATGACAAAGCAAAACGAAAGAGTACGAATCGACGTTCCCTACAAACGGTTTCATAACTCGATGAATAGATAAATAATTTCGTTTGAGATATGAAGTACGTCGCAAAGCACGTTGGAGTCAATGGGAGGATTAGAATTCATCGCGTTCCACCGGATGAAATGCATTCACAATGTTTTACGTTATGTAGGGAAAATGGTATTCCGTTTGGCTCAGAGTCACAGGAGCCCCTCTGATGACTGTGCAAAGAGCTTGGTATCCATCAACCCACATTGTCTCCCCTCGTCCCTTTTCGTCCCCGACCACCGCTCTATAGTGTATACCCTCTATCGCACTTGCCGCCGCTTACCATGGAATTTCTTTATCTTGAAAATGGGATCTCACATTCTGACTTCAACTCCCAACATTATATTTCTCTTCGATTACAATTGTCAAATAGTATTTCTATCAACAATTAAGTAAAAGTAAGAGAAATAGTAGAAATAATTAATTAACAAAGTGAATTTGCTTCTTCTGTTACATTTTTAAAAAATTGCTCTTTCATTCGTAAAATCGACACGAATCGTAGAATCAATTTTGCTATTTGCTGAGGAAACTTTTTAAGAGGAAGAGACAACGAACTGGACGGGCAGCTTTTCATCGAACAATTTTCGCGACGTCTAACGATCGTTACGGCTGTCTACGCTGGTCGCGATGAAAATCTCCAGCCGGATAATGAAAATCATTCAAATCGTATTTATGAATTCCAAAGTTTTTCCGACAAACCTAGGGCCCGGGACGAACGGCGAAGGAGGGAAGGGGGGGGGCCCGGTAAGAAACTTTAAATAAAATTCATTTGAGAGATTCGTGATCCGGCATTACCATAAATTTGCAAGCTATCCGCGGCCACGAGCGACTCGGAATTTATTTCCAGCCGCGGCTACCTACCGGGACAATCCTGAGTGAATCCTCGCGAAAATTTCCGCGCTTCCCAAACTTCTTTCCCATCGTAATGGTACTTAGAAGTTGTTAGCTGCATATCCAACGGACAACGCCACGACTCTAACCGGATTTTTCATCGGCTTAGCAAATATTCATGTTTTTTTCAGAAAAATTAACGTATATTAAATCAAAAGCTATTCGTACATAAATGAAAAAATATTTTGTGGCGATAAAATAACCGGAACGTCGTTCCTCGTTCAAATAGCGTATTAGTTGTTGGGTAACGAGTCTCGGGTGCACTGATGGCGCACGTTTCCCTGGCAAGACTGTCGACCTTCGCAATCCACATAATCCTGCTGGCGCCGAGATGTTTACGCGTTCGAGTGTACGCACACGTGCGACTAATTGTAAGTGCGACGACTAGGAATCCCGTGCGGAATTTGGGGAGGCCCCGGTAATTTACAGCCGGGGACAATTGGTCAGAGGGATGTTGTCTAGCGGCGCGACGCGACGTGCAACAGGGGATAATGTACTTCCCGGTACACGCGCTCTTCCGCACGAGGACATTGCTACCAGTCGCCCTCCAAGATGCACAGACGCACCCCTTTGCCCGTTCAACGTGTAATGAGAAACTGAATTCGATACGCAGATCCGTATTAAATGTTTTTAGAATCATGACCGGATAAATAAATTGTTTAAACAGTTACAATGACATTAATATTTCTAAGAATTTTATGTGAACGATAGCAGACAACAGTTGATGACAACGTTTGTCATAATCAAAGACAATTTGTATGAATGAACTGATGGAGAAATAAACGTCACTTTTAAATCTTGTTAGAATATTTATTATGACAGCAGACAATAATTAATGAAGAATTTGTCTTAATGAAAAACAACATATATAAATAAAGTTATGAATGAATAGAAGTAAAGATAAATGTTGAAATCGTGTTAGGAGATGAACAGTCTCAATTGCAATATCAGTTTTGCTAGATGTAAAGACAATATTTAACGTATTAAAAGACAATATCTCAAATAAGTTCCGCATTTTGTTGGAAATTCGTCGAGAACAAACGTTACGTCAAAAACGTCAGGCGATACACAGAAGGATCTCCTCATGCTTTAGTCCGGTTCGTTCCGGGTGTTGCTCCGCTTCCACTCAAGGAGGTGGCAAATGGTAGCGTCGTTACCGCCGAGAGGAAAACCCCGTGAAGCAAAGAGAAACGGAGAAGCTGCGAAACCGCAGCAGGCTTTGGGTATAATATCCTCGCGGCGGCAAAACGGCCGTGCCCGCGATATTACAACCGCAATGCGTACCGCTTCCTGCAACGCATGCGCTTCCTGACATCCGGCCGGCTAACACGCGGGAACTGGGAACAAGAAGAAAACAAAAAGGTGCGAGTGTTTAATCTTTTATCCTGTGAATTTGTATGTCAAAACGATGCGAGGAACGAATACGTAAAAATAAATTTCTTACACGTTTCTATACGAACATAAATTTTTTATTAAGTTATAAGTAACGGCCAGCCGTAATTGACATTAACTAGTCTCACATAAACATAAAATTCTGCTGTAAAACATAATATTCATAAATAACAATTAAAAGAAGGTGAAATAACAGACAATGTAATTTA
>NW_017143771.1:157840-168869 GCF_001652005.2 Ceratina calcarata
GATCGTAACGGGGTTGAAATCACGAACCGATCGATCTTCCGGCCCGAATTTTCCATAATTCCGGCCATTTTGAAAATGGCACAGCTCGAGGTTTTTGTATGCCGCGTCGCGTCGTACCGTACCTACCGTTCGCAACGAAATCGTAGCGGAGACATGGGAAAACCCGCACAATAGAGTCATCGATCATTCGGGTATGATAGTTGCTCGATTGCCGCTGCCCTAGCCTCGGAAACGCGAGCGAGTAATCGAGTAGTATTTGCCGAGATATGTACTTCGTCGAATGCCCGTTGCATCCATACGTCCCTCCTCTCCTCTCTTTCTCGCTCCGTCCCCGAAATAATGAGCGAGTAGTCGATATATGTTGCTTCGCGCGAAGATGATTAAATTTAATTTGAAATTAGGAATTCGTGCTGTGATATCCAGTCATCTACTCGTGTCATTATTAACTCGTACATACGAGCTAACGATGAAAAGATTTACGTAAAACCCCGACGTAAAGAGGGCATGTATTAGGCAGGGAAACGTGTAATAAAAGGGCGTCGCGATACGTGGAAAGGAAAGTCGGGTGCGAGGAAAGCTTTCGATCGAGGAATGACTGTGCACTCGATCTGCCGTTTCATTCGACCTGACTCACGGACCGCGCGCTAGATCGTATCGTCATAAATATTGAATAAATGTAATTAGCCATCGGGGCTGGCGGAATAGTGCGTGCAAACGGTAGCCAATGTTCGGGGTAAGCGCGATCCGGATCGGATTAGAGTTCTTACGCGGCCGAATGCTTTTCAATTCGTAAATTGCTCTTTCGAGATCGAAGATAGCTCGAATAGCTACTCGAAGTAGCTGTTTGAAAGAGAAAGCTCGCGCCCTGTTCTCGTTGCTCGTTCCGCGAGTGAATTTTGCGTGCAAACGCCAACTTGACAGCCGCGGCAGTGAATAAAGGCAAAGAACAAAGCTCGATACTTTTTACAAGCTTGAAGTGTTTTCAGAAGTCATCCGGCTCGAAATACTCGATGGCTTCGAATTCGTCCTATCGAATTTAAAGATGTATTGGCTATCAGTCAATCCCAAAAGTTTATGTACCTTAGAAAAACGCATTTCCTATAATTAAAAAGAAATCAAACGTCGGAAGAACAATGCTAATAATAGATAGCTATGTGCGTAAAAGTATAGAAGGAAATATTCAATTAATTATTGTCGCTGGCGGAAAGCTTTTTATACAGAAATTATAAGCCCTGACGTCCTCAACAAGAAAGATTCTATGAATTTTTCTTCTAACTCGGGTATTTAACAAGTTACATATGATTATTTGGCATTTTATTGATGTTGACAAAATCTGACCATCCCAGCCTCGAAACGGCGAAGTTTTGGCAACAAATTTCATTTTTCTTCAATAACACCTAAACCGTTGAATCTATAGGAAAATTGTATAGGACCTTTCTTGTAGAGGACGACGAGATCTACAATTTCCATGTAAAAATTTTTCGCTAGCATTAATATTTAATGAGCTATTGACGAAAAACGAAGAAACAGTTTTTTGCAGATAACTCGTTAACCATTGACGCTAGCGAAGAATTTTTACACGGAAATTACAGATCTCGTCATCCTCTACAAGAAAGGTCATATGCAATTTTTCCGTATGTCAAACGGTTTGGGAGTTATTGGCAAAAAACGAAAATTTCGCGAAATTTGAAGGGGTACCCCTTGGAAAAATCTCGGAAAAATCGCACATTTTTTTTTTGTTGTTTATTATTAGCAATGTTCTTCCGACGTCTGATTTCTTTTTAAAAAATGCGTTTCTAAAGTACATTAACTTTTGGGATTGACTGTATAGCCAATACATCCTTAAGAGGCGAAGAGACACGCGATACCGGGTCGATAAACAATCATACCAGTAAAGTAAACAGCAAAGAGAAGAATTCCGTTGTAAGAAAGAACCACAGTACAGCGGCTGTGTCTGATTACTCCACGCTCTACGCGAACACCAAGCAATTAACAAGGGGTTGAAATCTTAACCGAGCAACCTAGTAATGTAAGGGAATCGTAACCAAGCGGGAGGTTGAATCTCGAAACGCGATCCTCGACCTCCCCCGTCGTTTCTTCCATTATTCCACAAAACTTGCACCGGCGTACCTACCTATAGCCCGTTAAACTTCGCTCGATTTCACATTGCTAGTCGCACTTACCGGAGCGATTATTGTTTCCAGCACGTCGGAACATATATTCGGTGGCGCGTTCCGCCCGGCATTACGTTGCGAAAATACACCAACAAGCGACTAGAAACGAGACAAAGTTGGATCGGTGTTACATAGGCCCAAACGTACGGCCCGGAACGGGCAGGAATAGGCATCGGCCGGGTTTTGGCGCGGCTTCCAATTAACCCCCGCTCTTGTTCAAGTACAATAACATGGCCCGAGGATTCCTCGTTTCCGGGGAGAGAGAGAGAGAGAGATCAAGCGAGAGCGAGAAGAGCGCCTGAGAGCCCAAAAGGAAAGGGGATTTCGACGAAGGAACTCTCCTTCTTAATGTAGCCGCATTAATTAACCGACGGAGCGAGACTCGCCGGGAATATTTCGCCGCTCGTTTCTCGAGAGGACCCTGGGCGATCCGTGGATACTCCGCGAATTTCCCGACGCGACGCCGCGTGTAAATTAGAGGCCTAAAACGCGGGGATAATTCCGCGATGAACTGAGCAGAGGTCTACGTGACCTTTGCTCTAAGTAGAGGCGCTTTAAATAGTGAAATTCTTCATTAATTATAAAAATGTTATCGCGTCTTCACGTGTTTCATCATTCATATCAATTGCGTTATACTTTCGTTATACGTGGGTTTTTACTTTGTTTTATCAACCATTTTATTTGACGAGATCAGTAAAGAATGAACGATTGCGATTGAAACTTGAATTTTGATGACAGATCAAAGTTTCTCGATTTCCCGCAGTGTAACTCGCAGCCGATACGATATAACGGTGTTGGGTATCTCTCATTTTCACCGTGTCTCTTGATTTTCCCGAGTCAGGGCGAAGCGAACACGGGGAAGAAACCCGCGGCGGCTCGTCCCATTATTCCCTCGGGTGAAGGTATCTCGGACCCTTACCTCTTACGGGTCTTCGCGTTGCAATAAATGGTTTCATTCTCAGCCCTGCGTCTCAATATAAAATCCCTCGCTCCCCCCGACTGGCTGCTCTTGCCACGGTTCGCCAAGAAGGAAGGGAGGAACTGGAGCAACGACGAGCGACGATAAACGGATGGAATCAGAAAAATGCAGCCATCTCCGGGGAAATTAACGTAATGAGGCGGTTCGATTCTTCTTCTTCTTCTTCTTAGGAGCCCGACCCTCCTTCTCGTGATACCGCCTCGCTGCGATTCGTCTCTTGTAGTTATTGGTTTCTTCGAATCACCCAGCGTGGTACCTTAATTCCTCGGACCGAGCGATGCCGGGTACGCCGGGTGCCGTTAAAGAGCGATCCCGCCCCGCCCCACGCCGTCAAACGCGTCCTATTAATTAACGAAGTGGACATCACTTCGAATTTAGACAGATGGGATAATTAAAGGTCCGCTTAATCCGACGACTTCGTCCCTCACTTCGTTCACCCATTGATCGTTCAATAAGAATTGTCATATAAAGGCAACCTGATATTTACTAATCCTCTTAAAAAGGCAATTATTAATTATAATGACCTGCAAGAAAGGTCATATAAAATTTTGTTCTATCTCGAATACTTGAGGAATAATCGATTAATTAGTTCATTCATCGTCAGCTACACTTTAATGAATAGATTATACGGTCGATTCAGCATCGACGAGTGTGTTGCTTTCTACTTCTTACTTCAATGGCAATATATCCTAAAGGACATAAAAAATGGCAGACTTTTTCGTGCGACACGAAGTTCAATAAGACTGTCACTGTTTAGTAATCTCTCCTCAATGATCTGTGCAACTTGAATTAGAGATTTCAAATTGCACATGAAGCGACAGCAGAACAAGCTGTTATTTTTTTTAAAAAAAAAACATCCCATTTCGAAGTCGAGTATCAAACCGCGAGGCTCTCGAGTAATCGCCGCCGTTTTCACAGTTTCAAGGGCTCGTTATTTCGGATATAAACACAATGCGATCAGTTGTATACCGGCAAACCGTTGGAAAACTCTCCAAGTTACAAACTCTCGTTACACGTGTATGTACGCGACGCAGGCTAATTAATTCCAAGGAGCTTTAATTTTTTTTTTTTTCATTCGACGAGATTGCACGACGCGAGAAACTTGTTACATTGTACCCTCGAAGCGAGAGGAAGGGCGGGCCAATCGATTTGGAATATCGGTAACAAAACCCGGCGACGGATTACAAATTAAACTGGCCTTTATTACCCATTGAAAAGTTCGGTTCGACTCCGAGCGCAGGCTTTGCTACACGTTAAAGGGCGAGCCGAGATCGGGCCATTGAACGGCGAAGCGACTTATTTGCAAACTAACGAAAGGAGCTTTCTTTTCATTGGAAACTTTTCCCCAAGCCAGCGTCCGAGCAATTACGCCCGAATGGCTCGGCTGCCTGCTTACCGAGGAGAGGAAGGGAGAGTCAAGATTCTCGCATCGTTATTCGATTTTTGCTTCCTCCATCGTACTATAGTATAAAGGAATTGGAAAAATTGAAAACAAAAAGAAATATGCATTTATTTCCGAAGACAATAAATTCACATAGCAAATGAATAAAGAAATAGAATATGAATTCTTGAAGTTCATTCATAATTCGCGACATGATCAGATTTGTCGTTCCAATTTTCCATTTTATTATTTCAGTCCATAAAATTATATTTTACATGATATAATATGTCACATTTAATTTACATTTTTATATGAAGAAATAATCACTCTTATATCATATCGCATTTTTTTTAATTCAACTCCATGCTCATCTCTCTCTTTAAGTCTTATTGGCGTTTCTTTATCTTGGTCCGATAACTGTTAAAGAAAATCCGTCCATCTTTTTTTCCCGTCCCTTAAGCCGCTATTGCAGTTCAATTGTCCGGGAGAGAAACGGGAGAAGGATTCTATTAAAAGTTGACGACGAGGACGACGACGGATCCGGACTTGCGAGTTTTAATGCACTTGTTATAATCGGCCCTCTTACCACGAAATACCGGAGCCAGGGAACACACCTCTCCCTTCTTCAAGTTTTTCACCCCCGGATTCACCATTCGCCCACTCCCTCATAGGCATTCTCGCAGATTGAGAAAATAATTTACCGCCTTAACGAACGGAGGCCCGCGAATCTTCTTCTTTCTTCATTTCCCTCCTTCTAAGAAATTTTCATTCCCTGTGTAAATAACATAAGATTAATAGGAATACCTGGTTCCTTCCTTCTCATCACTTTCATTCATTACTTATCGTTTGTATTTTAACGTATGAATGCAATTTCCGGCGGAGTTTGATAATACTTTAAGGAAGCATACATTATTTTGATTCTCGCGCTCGAGAAGAATTAAGACGGAATGCGAAGCAACAAAGGAGGAAAGATAAGAGGGATTCTAATTAAGCCGACTATCTGCGGGGCGCATCTTCGGGGATTGTTGTGCGACGCTGTAAAACAGTGAGAAAATGAATTTCTAAGCTGCAGTCGTTTACAAGCGGCAGAAGGGTCGATGAACGGGGGAGCAGGATGTACACCCCCTCCCCGCATCACCCTCCGCTCTTGTTCCTGTTGGCCGAGGCGCGAGAGGAGCAAATGGGAAACGAAAAGTCAGATTAATAATACAGCGTTAGTATCATTAGCCGCGGTAATGGTGTGAACTTTTAATTAGTTGCGCAGTTTCATTCGGAAACACTTGCACGGGCCAGCGAATCCATTGTGTTTTTATTCATGGCCCGAGAGATAGGCAACAGTCCTATCTGCTCGACGCGACGCGACGGGAAACCCCTGTGCACCCCTCCCGGACCCTCGGCTAACCAGATGCCCTCGGGGGCCGGAAAACTTTAACTTTCTTCTTCACCCCCCGGCCGTCGTTCTCGAGGAAAGAACCCTCGCCGAGGAACGTTACGTGTTTGTCCATTAACACCCTCGGACCTGACGCACGTCGTCTGCGAAATCCCTGATAAACTGCGAATTTCTGTGCAAATTAAACCATTACAAAAATGCTATCTGAAAGAAAACTGTTTCATGCCTGATACAGAGACTGCCCAGGTTCTTTCATGCAAATGTACGAGTTCTGTAATCAAATATTGAAACCTCGTTTTAACCAGTAGCATTTAATTACGTGGATTGGATTACTCATTTAATTACCTGAATATTTTATGTAAGGGCAACAGGTATTTTTTCAAAAATACACCACAGATTCACGTTATTGGCTTTTCACTCGCAGAGATCGAAAAGCCGGCGGCTCAGGTGTCACTGGAATAAGTAACATAGATCGGTAGCCATCTTCCGGATAATGGCCCAGTCGTTAAAAGGATTCGGTTTACTAATCCCTTCAGAATCCGGGCATAAACCCAAACACTCTTTGCCTGAAACCATCGACAGATAGAGGTAGAGGAGCCACGGTATAAAACGAGGGATGGATTTAATTACTCAGCTCTCGAGCGGCGATGTAAATGATGGCCATTAAATCGCGGAGCTGAATGTTTACCTCGAAACCACAAAAGTGGTGGGGAGATACGGTTCACGGATCGGCGGACCCAGGAAGCACCGCGATTTTTATCAGCCATATCGACAGGACGAGCCGATCTCTACCGGCGAAATCAATATGAGCAACGGGCCGTTTGGATTTAAATCGAATAGCCCGTTAATTTGCTTAATGGGGGAACGAGCCGGAATATGCTGACCGGGGGGGGATACTATTTATCACGATTTTAATTGCCCGTTTACCTCCACACACACTCTGCCAGTGGAATCTGTACAAATGCGACTTACAATTAGCCACTCGCAGTCGATTGTTCCTGGATGCTGCCGCCTGTCACTATTTCATTCACGCTCCGTCTGTGTCGTTTAATCTGATAAGATCGTGCGAAATTTTTATATCAAGCAAGTTATTTTTCATATTTCATTGAATTAACAGAAATTGATTAAGGCCAGACTGCAGATTTCATATATTTTCATTTCTTGATTTATGAATCGGTCTTTATATCGTCATCGTTGAGCTTCTTTTCATATTTCGATTTTCTAATCGAATTCCCTTGTTCAGAATTTGTATTTATGAGGAATAGGCTGGCGAAAAGATGAAACCGTGGGATAATTCGCGAGGCTACAATTTTCGAGCGTATCTACGGTCCTCGGCGCCCTCATATTATGCGTGTATCCACCATATATCAGTCTTACAGCACTCCTGATAACAATTTCATATGGGGATTACCGGGGGTGGGGATGGGGCGAACGTAGGAGGGCTGCACGGGGGAAAGGAGGGGGGTGAGAAGAGACACACGCATGAGTGCACCACTCTCCTGAAAGCGAAAGGGATAATCCCCTGAATAATGCCCGCGCTGTTACTGCAATATTAATCGTTTCGAAAGGAAAACACCGAACGCTTTTCACTCTCAGCCCTTTTATGCTAAAGAAATGACGCGATCCCTTGCGAAAACTGCGACAAACCCTGCGAGGCAAGTGTTCAAGGATGAAAAAGTTGATGTACGATCCTCTCTTGAAATCTGCATAAACTGCAGTTCAGAGATGCTTCCAATCAATCGTAAAACTGTTTATAATATAAATGTAATAATTGATTATATTAAACATCGATTTCAATGTGTTTAAAATAGTTCATAAATTTCGCGATACACTCGCCTTATTGGTTTTACAGTCGGGAATATGTGGGACGGCGCGAGCTTTTTCACGGTTCGCTCACGTTGATCGAATCCGCAAGTCGCAGGAAATGACGGGAGCCCTTTGTCCAGAGGCTCTCGGCTGGATGAACTCTGAAACGGTGTGCTGGATTACGATGTCACATCGGTGGCCAAGGGGCCGCCAAATATATCGTCTGTCGTATGCACCGCGTATATGCATACATACACCCGTTGCACGACACATGTGGGGGCATGCGGCGGTGCTCCCCCTCCCCGGGGGCCGGCGAGCGTAACGCTGACGCGACAGATTGGCTCGGATAAATTAATTTCATTTACCGGTGATTTAGACGATCTGCGAATACCGGGGGATCCCGTCCCCGTTTGACATTCTACAGGCCACCCTCCGTTCCATCCTCTTCGCATTGTACCTACGATTTAACAGTTGCACACGGTCTCCGTTTCAAAGGAACTCTGTTAATCTATTCACAATCAATATGTGGATTTCTTTTTAGCCAGTTCCTAATTAGAGCAGATGCTGATAACAATAATTACAAATAAAATAAAATTTACAATTACTGTATCTGAAAAAAACTGGAGACATAAAAAGAGTTTGAACGTAATTCACGTAGCGAAGAAAAGGATTTAAATCATGTTGGGAGCACCTGTTACACGACGCATCACATAACGTCGCCGTTACACGCCGGCTACTAAATAGGGCGTTAAGCAGCCGCGCGCGGGCAATTGCACCGGGGGACAGAAAATTCATCGCGCGTCACAACTTTCCAGCACGTTGGCCCATTATAAATCGCGTCGCGAGGCAGTTCCGTGGGACACGTAGGTATCTGCGCCGAAAGTCGACATAATTTCGCTGGGGAAACTTTTGCGAATCTCTTGATGCCTCGGTGGTGGAACGGTCGGTTCTTTATTTCATTGTGCCTAATGTCGCGCCCTTTTCACGGCGTCCGGACTGGGGGCGGGTTAGGAAGCGCGGAAAAGCTGCCCTACCATTCGTATCGCGGGCACGTGCGGAACCCCAGGTTAATTTCCAGAGACGAATGTCACTTCTTAAACTCGCCGTTTTTTCCCAAAAAACTTTTTCTCAACTGTAATTGCAGGCCGGCCGTCTCCTCTTTTCCGGGCAGCTCATCGTGTAATTTCAGCCTCCGCTTGGAAAATATCGTGACTACACGATGCGATGCCGTGTCTCGGAGTTTCCGCCTCCCAGTTTTATATCGCTCGAACTTGCATCCGCTTTTTCTGCTTTTTATATATATATACATGCCTCTCCCTCTTTTTCTCATCTGGTTCTGCGTACCTCTCGCCCTGTTTTTTCTTTATCCACCGAAAAATTCATATCTCCTTGCCGAATGTAACATCTCTGGAGAGCCTACGAATTTTCCTCTTCCCCCCCCGTACCGATTTCCTCCGACACGTTCGCTATTCACGAGAGGCGAGGATATGAAGTGTTTCACGCCTCCGTTGTCGAAGAACGACCCCTGTGAATACGTGGAGAGCTCAACCGAGAAGGCTTCTAATCGTCATTAATACATCTACAATATTAAATGTTGAACAATAAAAGCTGTTTAATATTAAGGCTTACGTTTTATAAATATAAAAATACGAAAAAATTGCAGTATCGATATCAATTATTGGAATGAACCATCAGATAGATCCAGACCATCATCCGATCAAGTATTTCCATGTTTGTCAATCATGTCTACGTTTACACGTACTACGTTTGTAATATAAATTTGTAAATAAATTTGTTCCCATGCCGCGTGGAAATTCGTCTTTGATACGAGCGCATTTCTGCTTTTCCCAGTAATTGTATTAAAGTCAAAATTGCGCAGCTGGAAAGTTGCGGGTTGCCGCCATACCAAGCTTCATCCTTCCAACATTGCATAGTTTCCCAGTATTAATCACATCCGAACTGAGGTATTTATTGATCAAATGAACATACATATCGAAAAAATTGGCGTATGCAATATTATACGAGGTAGCAGTGTGCAGTAAAACATCAATTAAAGTAGACAGGTTTCAATTGATTTGGAGACTGGAAATTATTTGTAAAATTGGTTTCCATAGCTTGATTGCATTGTTTCTCGTATAACAAACAGTATATCGCATATCAGTGCAATTTTGATAACACAATATTCTTAAAAAAATTATTATACGTGTTTTATTCGATTCTCAACGTGAACGAAGAAAGTCGCTTAATTATAATTAAACGAAATCGGGGGACTTATATAATTATATAAGTCCAGACAGCTCGTTTTATTCCAATTAAGGGAATTTAAACCGGCCGACTAAACGCGTGCTCTAGAAGCTAGCTACCTGCCCCCAGCGTCCAGGGGACGTCGATCAGGTAGGCCAGAACGGTGTAACGTGAAATTGGTACTTTGAAATTTCATTAGTGAAGTCAGCTGGCGTCACAGATTCAATTAGCTTTTTATTGGATTTCGAACTGTGCGAACTGTCAAAGCGATAACCGTGCGCATGCTACCGTCGCTCGAACACGTTCGTACGTCGACCGTACCGTGTATACACGTAATGGTACGTGAACGTGTTGGTACCATCGGACGCTTTAAACGATTATCCTTTCACTTATTTGCTGCAGCCTTGTTACGACCATAATTGCCGTTTTGTAGATATAAAGGTAAAATTCTGTTGTTTAGAATATCGTTAAATGATACGGTCAGTGTCTCATTTTTAGCTTAGGTAATGCTGATACAAATAAATTGTCCAATCAACACTGGGCAATATAGGTATATACTAAGTTTCAGTCTTTCTAGTGTTAATTCCATCTTCAATTCCTCTAATTACTTTTTCTACTAAATTATCAGGTGATTCAAGTAATGAATGGATCATGGCCACAAACAGTATGAACGAGCTCGAGATTACTAGTAAATTTCTTATTTACAAAAGTGCACTCGATCCCTTCGAAGATTCTTATGTAAAAGTGATTCAGGCATCGTGAAAAGGCGGCGTGCATCGAACGAGAATAAAGGAAGAAATGTGGAAAAAGAAGCGGATTTACTTGCTGCAGTTTTATTCGCCCGTCCCGTTAGACCGTCGAATAATTAGGGAAGCGCGCGCTCATTATCAATGGGGACTTAACGAGAAATGGAGTTTCCTCTTCCTGTCTAGACAACCTCGGCATCGGGAGAGTGAAACATTGGATGATCCGACACAAACAAAAATACCCTGCGATTAGAGCTCTGCACTGTTCGCTGGAAATTATTCTAGATCCTTGATCGTCTTCATAATAAT
>NW_017143771.1:171094-191927 GCF_001652005.2 Ceratina calcarata
ATATAAAATCTGTTTTTCTTTATTAACATGATTTTTAATCGAATTATTGTATTTATTTTAAATCTACTAATTATTCGGTTTTTATTGCAATTTTCATTGTTTGAAATTTCGTTCAACTCTCCTTCTTACTACGTTCGATGGGCTATAAATTAGCAAGAGGACTCCCCTTCTCGGTCAGTGCAAAAGCAAAACAGGCCTGTGTCAGACGTCGCAGTAGTACGAACGTGAAATTGCCGCGACGTCGAAGAATCCGCTTCGGTCAGCCCCAAACGAGCATACGGTAAAAGCTGCCAGCGAATAAATCACGTGAAACGTGTGTAAAGCACGTATAGCGGCACGTTGAGCTACTTTGGTTTTATCAAGCGAGTTTGTACATGTGTACTCTACATGGAACGATTCCTCTAAATTTTATTGAAAAAAAGGGTGGGATAAAAACTTGAACAAAATGTATTGTCGATCAGTGGGAATTTATTAATGTGAGGAATACCAATTCTATTGAAGGATTAACTCGATTTCCATGAATTCACAGAATTCATACAAAGTTTTAATCAAATCAATCAGTAAAAGAATAACAATTTTCTGTGATTGTGGAACGAAATGTACATAACTAAAATTTTCTCTTCTTACTAGACAATCGTATATTTCCAGCTTACCTGGAAATCCTGTCACCGCTTGGCAATTAAACATTGAAATCGCGGCGCGGGGGTATTAGCAGAAAGTTAAGTCAGCGCTTGTCGCTTATTCGCACCGAAGACAATTAGCGGAAATCATAATCAAGCACTCGTACATGTGCGGATAAGCGGCGACAAAGCAACGTACGGGAATCAAAATTGCGTACGACTCGTGTTTACTGGACACGGGCGTTCGTTTAAGGTCCGAAGGATTTGTTTGAACTGCGGATTACGACAGTTCCGTCACCACGCGTCCCTCTGTGTACCGTCAGTTGACACGAGCCAGTCGTTTCTCCATCGTGAAGCTTAATTTCATAAGATGCGGACAAATTCGCGTTGATTGGATTGCGCGATCTCCGCAGATTACACACGTTTCATCTGAATTTTCTTGTATTGTGGAACCTATTAAGAACATCGACAAGCTGGATAAACATATTAAATGAGACCGAAAATGAGTATAAAATCAAATCATTTCTAACTTATGGCATTTATAAGGTTTGCTTGAGTTGGCGCCGAGAATTTGGCCCGGCGATGCTGCAAACCGCGTCATTATCGTCGTGATATATTTACCGGGAGCGCCTTTAATGCGTCCGCGGGCTTCCTTATTGAAAAATATTGCGGCGATTATCCCCGTTCCCTTCCACTTTCTATTTTCTATCGCTCTGTGGGTCAGGATTCGTCACGGCACATTCGTCTTCTGTTTCCGAACGCGAACAAGTTCAAGGAAACCGTTTTAACCGTCCAGATTCTAAATTAAATAGCTGGTCGTTTATAGAATTTATTATTGACTCGATTGCTTGATTATAAGTTTCATTAAATTATGTATTGTATGTTTATTTCTATTCTGTATTTCATTGCATGTATTTATATCTCATATAAAATCTGTTTTTCTTTATTAACATGATTTTTAATCGAATTATTGTATTTATTTTAAATCTACTAATTATTCGGTTTTTATTGCAATTTTCATTGTTTGAAATTTCGTTCAACTCTCCTTCTTACTACGTTCGATGGGCTATAAATTAGCAAGAGGACTCCCCTTCTCGGTCAGTGCAAAAGCAAAACAGGCCTGTGTCAGACGTCGCAGTAGTACGAACGTGAAATTGCCGCGACGTCGAAGAATCCGCTTCGGTCAGCCCCAAACGAGCATACGGTAAAAGCTGCCAGCGAATAAATCACGTGAAACGTGTGTAAAGCACGTATAGCGGCACGTTGAGCTACTTTGGTTTTATCAAGCGAGTTTGTACATGTGTACTCTACATGGAACGATTCCTCTAAATTTTATTGAAAAAAAGGGTGGGATAAAAACTTGAACAAAATGTATTGTCGATCAGTGGGAATTTATTAATGTGAGGAATACCAATTCTATTGAAGGATTAACTCGATTTCCATGAATTCACAGAATTCATACAAAGTTTTAATCAAATCAATCAGTAAAAGAATAACAATTTTCTGTGATTGTGGAACGAAATGTACATAACTAAAATTTTCTCTTCTTACTAGACAATCGTATATTTCCAGCTTACCTGGAAATCCTGTCACCGCTTGGCAATTAAACATTGAAATCGCGGCGCGGGGGTATTAGCAGAAAGTTAAGTCAGCGCTTGTCGCTTATTCGCACCGAAGACAATTAGCGGAAATCATAATCAAGCACTCGTACATGTGCGGATAAGCGGCGACAAAGCAACGTACGGGAATCAAAATTGCGTACGACTCGTGTTTACTGGACACGGGCGTTCGTTTAAGGTCCGAAGGATTTGTTTGAACTGCGGATTACGACAGTTCCGTCACCACGCGTCCCTCTGTGTACCGTCAGTTGACACGAGCCAGTCGTTTCTCCATCGTGAAGCTTAATTTCATAAGATGCGGACAAATTCGCGTTGATTGGATTGCGCGATCTCCGCAGATTACACACGTTTCATCTGAATTTTCTTGTATTGTGGAACCTATTAAGAACATCGACAAGCTGGATAAACATATTAAATGAGACCGAAAATGAGTATAAAATCAAATCATTTCTAACTTTTACGTTCGCACATACACAATCAAAAATTTGTTATAGTTTATACAATTTTCTTAACATTAGAATAAATTTATTTCTTGCATTAAACATTTCTAGTCGTGAGCAAAATTCTTTATAAGAATAATTCCTCTTTGTTATTTTCTTATCAGATTGAGAATATCTGGTTCCAAGTTCATCATACGTATGATAAATATCTCTTAGCATTCTCTAACCCGACGGAGGGGCTAGACGAAAATCCTCGGAGATGGACTTCCATAATTCCATACCTTAAGGCCGCCTTATCTTTCTCGTCCTTTCTCGATTCGGTGCCTTATCGATGCGCCCGTGAAGTCTTGGGTATTCCTGGTGATCCTGACCATAGGAAAAAAATATGTCCAATATACCGAGGCGTATGATCGAATCTCCGAAACGCCATCCGGTAATTTGCCTCTCGTAAAAGTTATCGATATTGCTCTTCGATACTTATCGACGGGTCGTAAGTATAAAACTTCTAGAGTAAGCGTCGTAACGCGTCCCCAATAACTCTCGACTATTATCTTTACTCATCCGTGAAAGATAAAGGAGCATGAAAATTTTCTTTCACCCATGCTTTGCCTACTGATGTCACGATACGATTTTATATCTCCGATTTCGAACAACAGAAAATCATATATAAAGTATACAGTTTTTTAACAAATAAAAAATATACAATTTATGTAGTTCAGAATTGTTTATATGTATAGTGGAGGATCGTGTAATACGGATACAACGAAAAGAATAGAACTCCTTTATTAACACTAGATTGCCCAAGGAAGTCATTTTGACTGGTTTTGGGCAAATGTACAAATAATAATGCATAAATTATTTTTTTTTCCCAAGTGAAGTAAATTTTTTTTATTGTTAACATTTACTAATAACTTGTTATATGACTGTAAATAATATAAAAAATATTAAAAATTAATTTTAGACAAATTTCTTTACACATTATTCTTTCACAATGCAGTCATTTTGACTGCTTTGGGCAATATAGGTATATACTAAGTTTCAGTCTTTCTAGTGTTAATAGATTCCGCAATCGCTTTTTATTTTAATTATTGCGTCAGTTGGGTAGATAAAATAAGCGAAGCTCGAGATGTAATTGGGCGAGTTTCATTGATGATAACGGGGCTAAAGCCAGACGTCGGACAGCATTCCGGGGCACCGCCGGAATGTCAGGTGCGTTCAAGCGTCAACCGTGTAACGGCAGTGTGGCAGCCCAAAGGAGGGACGCTCGAAACTTGTCTTGCCTCCCAGACAACGAGCCGAGGATATCTCGCAGGTCCCACTAGTGCATTTAGAATAAGTTACGGCATCGTGAGATTACAAGTCTGTAGCATAAACCCTCTCCTCTCTCCTTACACCTCCGGCGGTGGTAAGAGACCTGCGTGGCATGCCAGCGCCATTAATTAAGAGCTTCCTAAAGGCTGGAAAGGGTGCAATCTTCCCACTACGAAGACACGGCATGCCGTGGCATGGCACGGCACACTGTGCCGTGAAAAAAGCAGAGTTTATTCTCCTAGCAACAACGTGTCGGAGATTTGGAAACGTACCAATTAACCCACTTGGCGCATGCATTGGATAGAAACTGTTGTATTTCTATAGCTGGCGTATTATAACAGCGGACAGCTGCGAGTAACGAATAAAAAAATGTGTAAAACTGGCAATTAAAATATATCAAAGAGAGCAACAAGGAAAAATCTCAAGAAACGCAGATCAGTGTTTAAAGGAGTATTTTTTTAAATAGATACTTATTTCATTTTACGTAATAATCCACGAATCTGTTAATAACGATTGATTCGAAAAATTGTTCAATTGACGGGTGATAGGCTAAGGAAGATTTCAAGGGCGCGTGTCAACCGTCTTGGTGGAAAGTTTTTTTTTTGGTCGTGGAAAGCCTCGGCTTCCGATAGCGGAGTCAGAGAGCGAGGCGTCCCGACGCGGCGCGGCGGATTCGCGCGAGCCTCGAAACCCTTCAGTATTCAGTACACTCGATCGCACAACAGTTATCAAAGGAACTCATTTGAGCGGTTGAATGGACAGAAAGGAAGTCAATCTCGGTGCACGGAGATAAGGCAGCCGCTTTTCCTTCCCCTCCGCTGGCTCCTCCGCCTTGGCTGGTAGTCGCGCTTGCTAACGTCCCCTTAACCTTACTTCCCCCACAGTCTGCTCTCGGGGTTCCTCCATACGTGTGCGAGAATGTGAGCCTGTGTTAGCTACGCGACGCCTTGCCTTCCTTATCCCCTTTCGCTATACAGGCAGCCATCATCTGGACTTCTCGTATTCGCGCGTGTCAATACTTTTTCCTACGTTTTCATCGCCTTCCGGGCATTACAAGCAAAAATCCGATCTGCCTGAACTTTATTTCCGCGGGTGATGTATATTTCTTCGACGAAATGTCTCTGGATCATGAGCTTCGAGGTGTACGGAAAATCTAGTTATAAAATACGTTGTGTAAACGAATTTGGTAATACAATCGCATTTATGTAATCATTGATTATTTTGTTGCACGATATCTTCGACTACTTCATTTCATTAACGTTATAAAATTAATACTTAGTTTTTCTACTTCACATTTACAACATCTTTCTTAATGTACTATGCTTTCCCTCGTCATAAATAAATTACAGGAAAACTTTCTATCATATAGTTTATCAGTTCCCGGAGAGTCGCGACGAGGCGAGGCGCCCAGGGTGTGGGTTGAAACGTAATTACATGTAAATAAATGTATGGGTCTGGATAGTTGCCTGGTCGGAGTTGGCCGGTAACTAAACCCACTGAAGGTGTATAGACTGGATATGGAAGTCACCTCCTCTACCTCCTTGATTCTTCCCTTCTTCCTCCTCAATTTTCTACAACTATTGCCTTCTCTATCCCCCGTTCTTCCATCCGGCGGTACTCGACGAGAAAAAGCTACTTGAGACGGTATAATTTTGAACAGCGTCTCGGCAGCAAAGTTTTTCTTTAATATATTCTTACACGCGGCCCCGGATTAGATTAAAACGGCGGATGCATCGGGGAAACGCGAAAACCCGCTCGTATTTGTATGATTTATTTAACCGTTCGTGGGGAGTCGCGAAGGGAACGAAACTGGCTGGGCCGTCGCCGCTTCGTGGTACGAGGGTGGCTAGAAATCGGTTAAAAACGGATAGAAAAGATCATCTCGCGTACGGCTGCACGATAATGCCGCCAGGAATTAAAACGAGAGCGATTCGAAATAGTATTTTCAATAAAACTAATATACAGATTTCTATGCAGAATAAAGATCAAATCCTCTGTTGTGTATTAAATATTTATATTTTATTCTTGATATTTTTCATAAGATTTATATTTAATGGATTGTCATTTCATGCTCTGAGAAAAATTCCTTCGCATCTTCTTTTACGGAGTTCGAACAGTTACGATATCAGTAGAAAAGACTGAAATATATCAGACGTAGCAAATTTTCACTATTGGGCTTCTGCTGCAGTTGTAAGTTGGACAATTGTTCGAATTATTTGATACAGGTATGTCTGTTAATGTCTTTAATAGATAAAATTGTCAGATAGATACATTGATAAATAAAAAATAGTAGATAATGACATGCTTTCACGAGATCAGTAGAAAAGAGTGAAATATGTCAGACGTGGCACACTCACTATTGAGCTTCTGCTTCAGTTTCAAGCTGGATAATTGTTTGAATTATTTTATATATGTTTGAAAGTTAATATTGTGAGATAGATAATGCATGATTTATATTTAATGTATAATGCGTAATAGATAATGGCATACGTTCAATGGACTAATTCAAATAACAAATGAATACCACTATTAGAGATACAGAGTCTGTCTAATGAATTCAACAATTATTATTGCCGTAGGGCTTTATAACGATAATTACTTTTACATTATTAAATTAATTAGAGATTCTATACAGCATCATTAATGGACATCTGATATCAATAATCATTAACTTGCTAATTAATTAAACGTCTGTCGAGAATGATTTCTTCATGATTTTTCTATTTATTTATTATAGATTATTTATAGATATTTACATTTCGTATATGCAATGGAAATAGTATTTCTGCTTGTTGAAAAATGTTCTAACATTTATTGCGTACTTGCAATGCTTCGATCGCTGCACATCTATGTACATTTTAGATACCAGATAAATTCAAAATACAATTTTCTTGTGCTACATTTCGTACGTACATCCTGTTCTTATTGTCTCGAGCGTGTTCTAATATTTCGGACGTCATCTGCGCTTTCCGACTAATTACAGGACTGCGCTAATGAATTTCGTCGCGTCGCGATTATGCTCGCCGCGCTCAGGCATCAAAAACGCAAGGCGTCCGCACGCATTTTCAAGTAAAACGTTAAGAAACAGCTGTTGCCTTGCGATTATGGGAAAGCCGCCCGCACGTGGCGGCGGAACGTGTTACATATTTGGCCCTCCTTCGGCCGTGAGAAGCCGCGAACGCGTTCGCAGCTGAAATTATGCGCTCGTTTACTCCGCAGCTCGGCTGGTGTTATCATGCGAACAGTTATGACGCCGCGAGCTACGACCGGCCCCGTAGTAAAATTACATTTCCAATTCATGAAATGTCAGTTATACGGGACGGTACGGCTGATGACTGAACACGCTCCTTTTCGCGCAACGCCGCACCGAAAAGAGCCCGTGTTTCGAAACAATGAGGTCGTTTAATCGGACCGTACGGTCCAATTTCGGCCTCCCTCTCGTCCTCCAAGTTTACAAATTAGCTATTTCCTGTTTGCAGCTGCACAGAGGAATCTACAACTGATCTCTGTTCATTTTCGTTGTACACTCTCTTACATGAAAAATATATTTATATTATATAATGTGTCAATTAAGATTTTCTCATTTATTTACTTTAGTTATAGACAATTTTTTAATTCAGAAGGAAAATATTTGGCATCTTAAAGTGCTGTCTTCGATCTACGGTGAATTTATAGATATTTACATTTCGTATATGCAATGGAAATAGTATTTCTGCTTGTTGAAAAATGTTCTAACATTTATTGCGTACTTGCAATGCTTCGATCGCTGCACATCTATGTACATTTTAGATACCAGATAAATTCAAAATACAATTTTCTTGTGCTACATTTCGTACGTACATCCTGTTCTTATTGTCTCGAGCGTGTTCTAATATTTCGGACGTCATCTGCGCTTTCCGACTAATTACAGGACTGCGCTAATGAATTTCGTCGCGTCGCGATTATGCTCGCCGCGCTCAGGCATCAAAAACGCAAGGCGTCCGCACGCATTTTCAAGTAAAACGTTAAGAAACAGCTGTTGCCTTGCGATTATGGGAAAGCCGCCCGCACGTGGCGGCGGAACGTGTTACATATTTGGCCCTCCTTCGGCCGTGAGAAGCCGCGAACGCGTTCGCAGCTGAAATTATGCGCTCGTTTACTCCGCAGCTCGGCTGGTGTTATCATGCGAACAGTTATGACGCCGCGAGCTACGACCGGCCCCGTAGTAAAATTACATTTCCAATTCATGAAATGTCAGTTATACGGGACGGTACGGCTGATGACTGAACACGCTCCTTTTCGCGCAACGCCGCACCGAAAAGAGCCCGTGTTTCGAAACAATGAGGTCGTTTAATCGGACCGTACGGTCCAATTTCGGCCTCCCTCTCGTCCTCCAAGTTTACAAATTAGCTATTTCCTGTTTGCAGCTGCACAGAGGAATCTACAACTGATCTCTGTTCATTTTCGTTGTACACTCTCTTACATGAAAAATATATTTATATTATATAATGTGTCAATTAAGATTTTCTCATTTATTTATTTTAGTTATAGACAATTTTTTAATTCAGAAGGAAAATATTTGGCATCTTAGAGTGCTGTCTTCGATCTACGGTGAACAGATGCTTTTTATGTAAAATACTGGTCGGGCGTGTGACAGTTTCGAGGACAGGGCTCGAGAAGATTCTCGGAAGGGAAGGTCACGCAAGGGTCACGGAGCGGCGAGTAACCAAGAGGTCGAGGGGTGATAATCGTCGGGATACCATGAATTTACCCCTTGACCCCACAAGGGAGCCAGTTGATTGCCGACGCTGCCTGCCTCCCGTCTTTCCTTTATTCTCTCCAACAGAATCCACCTTCCCTTCCTTATTGTACCTGCCGCCTGGTTAAAATATATAGTATACATTCCCCTTTCAAGGCAGCGTTTGATTTATCACCCGATAACGCTTTTATTGGGTTAAAGGTTGCCTACAAAGCGAGATCGTTCAATAAATAAGGCAATCAAACAAAATACTCTTCTTTCGTACGTAGCAATTTTCGAAAAACAAGTTTGAATTCTTTTTTTGAATTTTATTAAACACAAGATTCGAAATCCATTTAAAGTTGTGTCAACCCTAACGTAAAAACAATGACAAAACAAGAAAGAAATTTTAAAGTAAAAATTATAGGACACATAGAACTTGTATTTTTGAATTTGAAAGCCAAAACTATGAATTAGAATATTAGAAATTTGGCATTAAAAATTCCTTATGACCGAGAAAAACAGATCGAACAATTTTATAAACCTTACTCCTCTGTAGTAATTATTTTTTCTAAAAGTTCATTGCTTCAAATATTGGACACAGCTTTTTATTACATGTCTTAAACTTTTGGCAGAGATCTTACGGCTCATACAACCTTAATCAGTCATGACATCTCGCTAGGTTTTTACTAAAATATTTCAAGTGAAACTTGAATTCCGAGTCTTACGACCCACCCAGTATAAGGCAAAGTGCACCGACTTGCGAATACGAATGGAGACCAAGAAGGGACTTAACAAACTTCCATTTGGCGATTCCCAAGGCAAGACCGCGTGGTTTTGGAGATTGTAAATAGTCCCGATGTCGATCGGCCCGCGACCACAGGGGAGCCCAAGTAATTTCCATCGAATCAGCCGTTAGACTCCGTCTGACTCCGCGAGGAACGGCCGGGCGTCGCGGCGCGGAAATGAAGCTTGTCACTCAACGCAGCTAAGGCCAGACAGGAACTCGCGGCGTTCGCGAATTTCTCCTCCTTGTCGAGCCGGAAATCGGCGAGGACCGCCCGGCGTACGGGGGCTTCTTTAACCCGCCTTGCGTGCACGCGAACGGCGACGCAACGCCGACGACGTTGCGACGACGGCTATTGTGCGTGTCTTCATGGTCCTGTCAGCGGGATATTAACGTTCCTGCGACGAAGTGAATTAGAAATTGAAATGGTTTACGCCATTCGAGTGGAACCAGCAAATCGAAGGCTGGTTGTGTATGTCGTAGCGCAGACGATGATTTGGTAAGGTGAAATGCAGAGGTGAATCAATATAAAAAGATCATTCATTTATTTTTAAAGGAAGAGTCATCGTTAAAGTAGGTATGATTATACAATTATTTTTTTTAATGAAAATTGTGAAATGCTACACAGGATTTAACACGTTCCGTTCCACCAATTAAAGTACACATTAAACTTGATTTTCAGACCATATGTACCATAAATGGTACATGCAAAAATACTTATTTAATACACTGAAACATCAAATGGCCTGAACAACAAATCCGGCAAAAATGGCTTGGCACGGAACGTGTTAAATTACATTAGTCATTAACTCACGCCCTAAAATCGACTGTACGGAAACGTTTGACATCTGTAAGTACTATCGTGCTCATTTTCATTTAGTTCGCTTGTGCTCAATGATAAAAGCCACCCCATCAGAAACCTACGCGACCACTAAAGCGAGTAGGAAAAGAGTAAAAGTGCTCGGAACAAACCAGAAGAATTAGTAGTTATTAGAGGTTTCTAGATAAAGCCTGAGGGTTGAAGAATAAGAAGAAGAGCACCGTGAGCTCTCAGTTTGTCTTCGGTCTTTGGGCCACGACGGGGGGGAGCCTGGTAGATGATATAGCGCGTGAAATTTGTCGCCATTGTGCCAGCAGGCAGAACTACGCGAGGGTAATGCGGTGCCGCTAACTAGCCCTTGTTATAACGCCGTTCATTCGTTGTTCGTCGGTTCTGTTCCTACCGCCACGGCGCGTCGCGTCGGACCGACGCGCCCGTGTTTCATTTTGACGGGGACCAGCGGCAACGGCGGCAGTCAGCTGAGGTTCGGCACTGCCGAGTCGTCGAAACTATAACGGCTCTAAATGCCCCACGCTCCATGGATTTCGCCGAAATCCGGTAATTACCTCCATTCTCGTCAAGTGAGGAAGAGAGTCGGGCGTCTCGCCCAACGGGAATTACTCGAGGATCGAGGCTTTCGCCCGGTCCGAAATTTCACTGAACGAGCAATTTTCTATCGCACCCCCTCCTGCCGATCCTGCACGCACCACGTTCACGCACTTCCTCTATATTTTAACTCGGACTTCTCTACATGGGAGGCCGATTCCCGACTGATTCAGCACTCCACCCGATGAAACAAGTCCGTACTTATCCCTTCTATAGGATAAGTCACTTGAAAATAAAGATATTTACTCGTCATTGATTCCATTATGAATTTGTAAAAATTTTAGAATGAATTTAGTAATCTCTTTCGTTTAATGAACTCATAAAAGTGTTCTGATAAAATTATTGAACTGGCAAATCGTGGAGGAATTAAATAAAATCAGACATGAAATACATGTTTGATATTAAAACAAAATGTGAAACATTTTTTTCCCACACGTTGCAGGATTTATTCTGCACTCCTTTTTCTACGTACTATCCCCTTGATTTTTCTCTCCACGCATTTCTTTTTCCTCCCTGCTCGCTCGTTTTTGTAACTCCATCCGTGTGAATATGTGCGCGTGCAGGGTCAGACTCGGAAGCCCGTTTACACTGTCGAGTATATCGTTGCCACGATTCGATGGAACGTTCGATGCCCCTTTATGGCTGACTACTCTTTTTCGCCCTCTCTTTAGCTTTTCAGTCGATTTTTTCACAACGGAGCCATGATTTTATTAGAATTTTGTTTTTCGATTCACGGTGAAATAGAAAATAAACGAGAAAGGGGATCTTGCATTTCAAATGATTGCATAGCTTTATTTTTGCGATCTATATTCAATGGGACAAACAATATTTGGCAACATTTTCCAGCGAAGACTGTAAATATTCTTTTAATACACTCGCGGTGTGAAAATATATACGAAGGAAATAAGAAATATTGTCTGACTCAAAAATGGCGAGCGCTGGGTCCCATATTAAATAAACAGGACTTATCAGTTCCTGTGTTCCCACAGATGTTGCCGGGAAGTATTGTTCGCCGTCTCGATATCCTGGCCTTTGTAATCCTTTCTCATATTCCTGTCTCCTTACCCCGATGCTGGAAGAAAAACGTTTAGAAAATTGTATCCCTTCATGAGACATAAACATAACACGATAAATTGCATGTTATCTAAAAGACTATCAGAGACATAAGAAGCGTAGATAGTTTATAACAATTAGACAGATAAGGTAAACAGGCAAAGACTGATAGGATGTAAGAAAGCACAAGACTGTTAAATTATATTGGATGTTATGTAAAAGACTATCAGACATCTAGAAAGCGTAGAAGTAAAGGTAATGCAAGAGTGAGTGGAGGAGGTGGAAGCGGGGGAGGGGAGTGAGTAGGAAATGTAAAACCAAGTACATTTCTGAGTCAGAGACTGAAATAAAAAATTTATATCATGTTATACATAACACGTTAAAAACTTCATCAATCTAAAAATATTTAGTTCCCTCGAACTTAAGTGCAAATATAAAACACTTTACTTAAAAGCGCACAGTCTCTCAGTTCTTGAATTTGGAAGTGCACGAAAATTAATGTTCGTTCGTAAAGTAAATTCTAAACGATCTCTGTGAAGCAAGAATTAATTTAAAGTGAACAGCGAAAATCCGAAAGAATGCTGCAGTTGTGCAGGAACATATTCTTTGTGTCCGCGGAGTGGGCATACCACGGGTAAATCGGTTTCTTTGAGCGATAGGAATTCAGCATACGTCTTTCTTTCCGACCGCTCGAGGAATCTCAAGTACGGTGGACAGTTGTTCGGGAAGAAATTCAAGCTCCGTGCCCTTTGTGAAACTTTAACTCGCTTGAGACAAAGTCCTCAAATGAATCAGAGGAGACAGAGAAGCGAATACCGCTGCATTCGGCCGCAGGAAAAATGAGGGGAAAAGATTTCAATCCTGATTTTCATTAAAAATTCATGCAGAGGCATCGAACAAGCTTTCACTAATTATGAAATATATTAATTGAACATATTGGTAAATACATATTGAATAGTATAACCGTACGATCATAGTTGTTTGTATGTCTATGTAATCGTGTGAATATTTATTACAATAATTTTAATATAATCGGATCATTTACGCGAGGCCATAATATGTGCACGTAATACGTTTCGAACAATTTGTTTTTGAGAAGTGAGGAAGAAATATTGGAAGGCGTTAGCGGGTGTAAATAATCACGACGTGAAAGCGAAGCCTCGGTAGACGATGGAGGGTTAGACAAGTCTGCAGAGGGGATGCCGTGAATCTTCGCAATCGCGACGATGGAGAGAACCCGAGGAACGAGGGAGAAACAGAGAGAGAGAGAGAGAGAGACGGAGGAGGTCCTGGTACCGTGTACCCCACGGCTTTCCTTAACGAATGCCACGCAGGTACGATTGTTTAACGCAGCGAGCGTGAGGAGTGAAGCTTTTAGTCAAGACGAATGAGACGACTAGCTCAGTCTCGGCAGCAACAGCAGGAAATTGCGTTTCATTGTACCGAGACGGTGTTTGCTTCCGAGCTACGGATACCTACCGTCTCTAGTCTATGCCGCCGCTACTCCTTGCTTTTCCCTTTTACCTTCGTCCTTCGTCGCGGCTGTTTGGAATAAGATACGAATGACAATTACCGAGCAGTAGATATCAGACCCCGCCTAGAGCCTCGTTTGCAGGACCTTAAAATTCTCCGGGTCGCCCCCGCGGAAAACTCATTTCCATTGTTTCTCTCTGCTTTCCCTCACCTCGCTGACCCACGTTCGAAACTTGCGACGTCTCAAAGCATGCAGACAAATCGATTTCTCATGGGAACTATCGACGCCTCTCGTTCCCTTGCACCGGCGCATTTATTATGAAATCATCAATTTAGACACAAAAGACTGTAAAAAAAGACTGAATCCTGTTCATTTAATTTTTTATTTTATTGATGCAAATTGGAACGACGGATCGGTCTTGCTGATACAAAGCAACTGAAATAAAGCCGCGTATTCATTTTGCTCTTCTTTTCCACGGTTTTCCCGTGCGCGTTTACGACTCGTATCATTTATGTGCGGCACGACACGGCCGCCGCTTCCTCGTGCACGTGCACCACGTCATAATCGAATTTCGAAAACACGCAGCGGCGCACCAGTCCGACCCGTTGCGGCTAACTTCGACGCTTTTCACGCCGGGACGAGCCGGTAATTCGATTCCGACGAATTATCACTCATTTCGCAAAAAGGATAAACGTATACGTGATCCGAATCGGAATCGGAATCGGCTCGCTGCCCAGTTGCGTTCCGTTGCTCGCGTTTCACCGTGTTTGCCATGTAACGAGTGAAAAATTCTTTTCATTCCATTATCAAATTAATCATTGAAATATTCAACGTTTCGTTCTTATTTTTATCTTCATCATTCGTATCATCACTGTTATTTTTAGTTAAATACAAAAGAAATCAAGTTTAATTTCAATTGCATGCAATACTGATCAATTTATACACGATCGAAGATTTCATGAAATTCGTCATATTTCAAATGCGCCCAGAGACAAGACAATAAAAACCTCAACAATTATTGAAATAAATTCGATTATCGCGAGAGAAATTTAAACGCGACAGGAATTACTGCCGTGCCCTCGTTTCAAGAGAGAAGGGACAGAAAAGGCAGCATATTGCATCGCGAAAAAGCGGGATTTAATGCAACTGATATTGTGGAACGCGGTGGAGGGACAATAAGATGTCGACAAAAGGAGAACAGCGCGGGTGCGAGCAATCCCCTCCCCCGCCGTCCCGCTCGCGTGTTACGCAAGGCACGGGCCGAAGGCTCGTAGAGGAACGGTGACAGGACAATTTGTGCGCATAAATCACCAAGCCCTGTTTCTTTATATCGTTTAATATGAATCTACTCGCAGCGGCAGCCCGTGCAGTAACGTACGAGCCGACGTCGGGCACAACCGTTGTGCGAGATTGATTGCGAGACTCGTAACTGGAACGCGCGATTTTGAGAAATCGTCACCGCGAACCAGCTCGTTCGTTCCGGCCGGAAATGGTCAATTCTCGATTTCTGCACGTCGAGTTACTCCTTCTAAGAACACTTTCATTGTACGCTTAATATGTTGGCTAATGTATCATAAAAGAAGACTGAAATATTTTATATACGACAAATGAAATTAAAATAAGTTGATTTCTGTATTGATAATTTTATTAAAACGATTTTTGAGACGAATTTTGTATTTGATAGAAGTTATCTAATTTATGTAATATAAATCTGTCACTTAATCTCTTAACAATCAAAATACGTAATCAAATCAATTTCCTATTACGTATAAATTAATATTTAATTCCCTCAGAATAATAAAATAGATTAGTTTGATACTATTCGATACAAAATCAAACTATTAACAGAATATATTTCATTACACAAAAAAGATAATTGCAGTTGATAAAACACGAGACTTGGAAAAATAACGAATGAAACCGGTCGGTGATGTATTCAGGGATTGGAAAAAAGGAAGCGGAAGAGCGGATAGTATGGCGGGAAGACGGGTATTATTGCTTTAATCGATCAGCTCGATAATTCTATTACCATTTGCGTTATTCAAATGGTATTTAATTTTCCGCAACGTTACCTTTATTTCCCGATTTACATTTCATTCGTTCGGAATTGTCTCGCACCCCGCACCGTCCCACCCCGCCCCCGCCGGTTCACCAATCCCTCGTTCCAAACCGCTTTGGTGCTGGTTCATTCTTCCCTCATTTTTTTTCAGAGGAGCTAAAGGTCATTTAAAAACTGCAGCCTTTCGGATCTGCATACCGATTGGAATTATCACTGTTGATATATGAAATTGCAAGATCCTCGATTTTAATCACTTTTGAAGTCAAAAATTGTTTAACAAGACTTGTACTATTTTATTATATTACTCATCCATAAAAGATTCTCTGGTTGTTCGTTTGCCGAAATTCATGTCTCAATTGTATTATTTGTTTCATAATTAATAATTGATCACAGATAAAAAATATACACCTACGTCCAATGAGTCCATAATAAAAATTATTTTGATGGCATTAAATACACATTGGTTCTGTTTCATTTCCTTTGATACGTTTCAATGTGACTGTAGGGGGAACTCAATTTTCTAATGCAGCAACTGGAAGAGACGGAAGGAATATATTTCATTTCCCGAGACGTTGATCTTGTTACACGTATATTTGCGGGCAAATGTAATAAAATTAAGTTGCCGAACTGGCGTTCTCGTGTCCGCTCGCATGCAGGTATCACTCGAGGACTTCTGCGCGACAGTTCTGAAGTCAATTACGATATTGGCCCTGGCATTAGCACGCCGACGAACTTTATCTACGATTCGTCGAAAACTTTGCCTGCCCCCGCCTTTTCAAACTCGTCTCAGTTTGATTGTAAATTCTGACAAGTATATGTGCGCAGAGTTTAGCATCAATCTTAGCTTTATAAGAGATATGTACGTTGACCAAGTATCATAATAGTGAGGCGACAACTGATTAATTCCAATCGCTATCAGCGTCCGATTTAATGTTTATCGCGTGAAATAAAAATAAGCACACGGCCGGAAAAAATGTTGTGAAATAAAAATGGAGCGGCACCGATTCCACGGTAATTACGCGAAATGAGGGAAGTTCCGAGCCGGCTGCCTATTGGTTTTTCATTAACGAGGCTTGTTTTACCTAGACGGGTTTCCGCAGTTCAGGTGAAAAGTGCAAGGAGTAAAAATAAAAAGGGGCGAGGGAAGAAGCGTTGGCGTCGAAGATTAATTTAATTAAAGCGCCGTCGAAACTACGAATTTCCAAACCGGGGAGGAAACAAAGGATTGGCAAGAAGGGAAAACAGCCGAGTAGTCTCCTGGCGCGGTCGAAAAACTTTCAAGTACCGGAGGGGAACGGAAAAACTAGAAAGAGCGAGGGTGGGAAATAGCTGGGATATTCGTTGGAGGAGGAAGGGAGTCGAAAATTCTGATTCCGGTACCTTAGCTTATCAAATCGCCATGGTTTACCGGGAAGTACTTATTGGAAACTTTAATCAAGTGTTTGATCAGCCTGCGCGTTTCTTTCTGTAAGCCCTGCTCGAGCAAACTCATTCCTCTCAGGATTCAAATGCACATTTTTCATTACCTTACAGTTTTCCGTCTCTTTCAATCGTGCCCCCGATTAGCTTTTTATTTCAATCAATGCAACTACGTTATCATATTATAAATACCAAAAGATTTTAATAAAATCAGTGAATATAGTATTACTTGTAGTCAGATTGCGAAATCCAATTGAAGTATAATTAAATAAATATAATAAACTGGCAGAATTAAAATCCGGTTCCTGGCATAAGCTAGATTTTCTTCCAATAATAAATTCTTACTTAATACTACATAATAATCATCATTTGATACGACTTGAATGAAAGCAGCACTACTCTTGAATTTTCTGTAAAAATTGTCGCACTTGCCGCTCGGCCGGATAAAACGAAAGAGAGGAAGCTAGCCGATACGAAAAACGACAATATAATTACGCGTAGTGGCTCTTGAGCCATGATTTAAGACGGCGTAATGTATAATTCCTGGGCCGCGCACACTGAAACGCAGTGGTGCTACACGGCAAGGTAGTGAACACCTTCGGTGTACAGCGGTGAACGCCACCCGCGCTGTTAGTGCAAAGTGTAGGTACTTTCGCTAAAGTATCACGCCTATAAAATGAAATTAAACTTCCAAGCGAATTTATCGACCGTCCAGAACGTTATGAATGAACGTCACTCCTTTTTTTTATCATCTCTCTAAAAAATAAAGACGTACTTTCGTGCAATTATAAATTAACAGATGCTTCACTTCATTCCCTTATCGATGAATTTCAGAATTAAAATGAGAGATTTATTAATCATAATTAAATCAGATATTCTTTTATCTGAATATTTATTAGCTCATACATTAAGTTAATGAAATACAATTTAACATACAAAAACAGAGATTCTTAAACTAGATTATAGTTCTTCGCTTGGTAGAGTTTGCAAAGAGTAGACTTTGACAGTCCAGATCTCACCGCGTGGAAGTAACTACGTTCGAGACCAGACTATCTCACTGCAAAAAATTGAACACCACGATACTAATCATTATCCGAATTAAAATCCGATTCAAAGTATAAATCGAAATCAAAACATTGATTCTAACCAGAATCTGAATTAAAATTAGAATCAAAATAGAATTAATCCGAAATAAATGATAGAGCACGTACGAGTGCAAGCTCTCAACTATTATACACGAGACCACCGAACGAGCCATCAAAATCAATCAAGCGAAACGAAAACCAAGATATAAACAATTTCGAAGAGCCGATGTGATGCGCTCGATGGTCAGCGAGCAAAGAACCACGAGAGCGCGAGTGCCGGTCTCCCTAGACTGAAATATAGTCAACCGGAACTGCAACTTCTGGTTCCAATTTGCATATTTGCTCTTTCTCGATTTATAGACAACCCGGAATAATTATTACGATCATTTTAAAGGGGGTGACCACTGGCCAGGGTTGGTCATTTGGTTATTTGGTCAAGGATCGTGAAATAAAAAACAAACGCCGGGAAGAATTCGGGGACAGGTTTCCCAAAAGGTTCAAGAAAACCTATGCCATCTCACGAATAACCCGAGCAATTTGAATGAAATTATTGCCAATACGTGATTACTGTGCTCTTGCCAAACTCCTTTTACGGCTTAAGTTGCTACATTTCATGACTTGATAATAAGTACCGAATCGGTCAAAGAACTTTATCGTCTGAACGGGCTCTTAGTATCCCCCAACTCAAAAGATGAGTCAAAAACACGATGATATTTCTCATCCGCAGTAATGATTCCCATTAAAGAATGTAGAAGAACGAAGAAGTAAGAAGTAAAAGAGATTCGGGATTATTTCAGAGGGGGTTGAAACCGTCGAACTCGGCCTTTAGCGTAGCCTATCGATAATGCCCGGTCTTTGTAATAAATCGAGCTCGGGGACGCAGTTACGGGGGATCAAACTGACGTCTCCGGATACTAACCGTCTTCTCCTCTCTTTCTCTGGCTCCAGCCTGTTTGATATCGCCGGCATAAATCGATATAAATTTTCAAGGATTCCAGGCTCCGGCCTGGCCCGATCCGCCAGGATATACAGACTCGTTTTTCACGGTTTGCATACGTACGAGCCACGGATGCACCCGCGTGCAACTCGCGTCGAGCCCGGCTGTGCGTTTTACGACGCCGGTTTATGCGAATGGTCAATCTTGCCAAGTGAATATTTCGAATTTGAATCGTTCTCGATAAAGGATTGCGAGGCGAAAGCTGTTTCAGGTGATTTTAAAACGATTTCTCTATCTCGGTTGGCATAATAATTCTTAGACAGACGTAATAATATGATTGTCGTCATTTGGTACGACCTTAATGCTTAGAGATTACAGTTACAGCAAATTTTAATACAACATTCTTTGATACCTATAAATATTCTTCAGTCGATACATTAAATACATTCTTCCAATAATGCAAGTTATATGACGATAAATCTGAATATTTTATAATCGAAACGAATGGCAGATGAAAAGTAAATAATTTATACTGACAACACCAAAATGTATTTTGTACAGAAGTTAAAAAGTTGGCAGGCTTCTTGCCTATTTTTAAACCCTTCTATCCCTCTGTCGGCCTCGCGTTGCATCCACGCCGGCCATAAATACAAAAAACAGAGCTGGCCGGGCGGCAGCCTGATTTATTGCATATGAGTTCTCGGATTTGTCAATCGGGCCTCGGGAAACCTGAACCGCAACGGCGAAGGCAGCCACCGTTTCAGCCCCTTCGAGGACGCTTATTTCGCCGGAACAAACGCCATGAATCATTCGAGCTGCTCCGAGTGCCTCTCCGTAGATATCGGAAGCGGGTGCACTTGCGATCGACGCTCCTTTCACGCCGAGCCTTAAGCCTTTCGGACTTACATTGAATTATGAAATAAAATACAAATGTAAAACGTTGAATTACAATGTAAGGTGCATGCATTGATCCATAAAATAAAGTAAATACATTAGACGTAATACGATAAATTGTGAAACAATTTCACAGTTATAAAAATATAAATTGCATACATAAAGGAAAGAGTCGCTTATCAAAACGAATAAACATTTCGCTACACAGACGCGTATTTTCATCCTATCTGTTCAACTAAAAAATATGATTCAAGCCCAGATGACCAATATTGTCCTTTCTCTGGTTGATAACAAGTTGAGCAAAGAATCTTTTTGCTAGAATTAGGTACGCGGCTCGAATAGAACCGAGCAGCGACGCGACGGTCGATTTATCAAGGGTGAACAATTTATGGTGGAAGCGACCGTGAAGCTTATCTCAAAGCGGGAAGGCGTTAGATCGAACCTGGCCGCGGTCACCCAGAAAATGGAGTGTCCTGAAACGGGCCGAGCGTGTCCGCCAATTTATGACACGTAATTAAAAAGTCAAACCGGGCAACGTAACGGCACGGCCATCGTCCACATGGCGTTGCGTCCTACCCACCATGAAACTCGATAAGGCTGATAACTGGATAACGTCAATCATGCCTGAGACTCGATGAGAAGATTAATTAATATAGATGTCCCTTTAAAGTCGAGGGAAAACGAGATTGTAAGATATCTGTTGATGTGAAACGGTTTTTCTCTGAAAAGACCATGTGGACTAATAAATTCATGGGTGAAGAAGAAATTTGTCATTTTACACGATTGATTTTGCATATGAAAGCGATAAAAGGTTTCGGCGAATCGCGTTTTGCTTGGCCATAATGCCGGTAACGTCATAATGTTCAGAGGCAGAAAAGGAGGAGCTTAAGTAGTTAAAGGGAATAAAGAAAATAGTTTTCCCCTTTCATTATGGGTCGGGACACGGTCGAATGCAAGAATACCTAGCCGGCCGGCCTTCCATCGGGCAAACT
>NW_017143771.1:193240-193743 GCF_001652005.2 Ceratina calcarata
CTAATTCTAATTAACTGTGCATAAATACATATAGCAACGTTTAATTAGAATATTTTATAACATAATTTTTATTACAATTGGTTGGCAACAGTCGTCACAAAAGACAAGGAACATGCGAATGGCGAGAGAGACTGGAACAAGGACGATAGGGGTAGAGGGATTTCCCAAAATCGCAAGATTAATCCGGAGTGGCGTGCCGCGGGCGCAATTATCAAGCGCGAACAATGGTACCGTGACACCCTCTGTCATTGTCTCGCGCGCACGGCCGAGAAATTTATAAAAAAAAAAGAGCTCGGAGAAAACAAAAAGGGAGAAATGCATAGCCCATAGTTTCCGAGCACGCGCTGCAGTCTGACCGGCTCGATTTTTAGAGAGTAATTAGAGTAAAACAAAAGAATCTTTTCCCTGTCTGCGTCATTATAAAATAAAAGACTTATTTACAAACATATGACGTTTTATCTTCATAGCAATATCATACAACGATCGGAGGTAAGACTGCAGGT
>NW_017143772.1:0-376 GCF_001652005.2 Ceratina calcarata
TATATTATATATATGTATATTTATTGCACCTTTGCACCTTTTCAGATAGTCCTGACGGCCGTGGTAGCGCGAACCGTCGCGGAGAGCTTCGACGGCAGGGAGTACTATCAAGGTTACAGAGGACCGGTCGCGCCATTGTCCAGCGATGGGATGGTGATGGACACTCCGGAAGTGGCCCAAGCCAGAGCTGCACATTTAGCCATGCACGCAGAGGCGATGGCTAGATTGAGGAAAGCCCAGGCTGATTATGAGATGTACGAGAATAACGAAGAGATTGCCGAATTGGACCCCATGGAGACTGCGATGAAGAAACGACTCAGGGAGGAACCTGATCCTCCTCCACCCATGAAACCTCCTCAGGTAAACAATTATTATT
>NW_017143772.1:1814-2215 GCF_001652005.2 Ceratina calcarata
TACCTCACAATTTTAATTCTGCGTTGATTTGATCATTTTTATAATTGGGAAGATGACAGAGGCGAAAGTGCAGACCCGGGCGAGATCGGCGTTGAAGGCATCGGAGTTCTACGACTTCGAGATATTCGACGGACGGAAGAACCTGATATACTTCACCCCTCTCCGAGTCACCTATAAACACGTGCCAGCGATTGGTTACCGAGGACAGTTCGCACCCTTGGGACCGGACGGTCGAGTGGTCGACACGCCGGAAGTGATGAGGGCACGCGAAGCTCACATGAAGGCCCACGCACGTGCCCTCGCCCTCTCACAGAACGAACTCTACTATTAAAGAGAGAATTAAAAAAGAAAAAAAAGGGAATTCGTCGATTCGATAATTGGTACGTTAATTAATTTGTGAC